>NC_042288.1:6456515-6621515 GCF_901000725.2 Takifugu rubripes
TACGCTCTCGCCAGCGTGGTAGATCAGGTCTCCGGGGGCGCAGTGGATCGTCTGGAACTCCATGGCCAGCGCTCTGAGACAGCCGTCGCTGGCCAAGCGGAAAGCTGGGTGCTCTTTAAACACTTTGCGGTTGAGATGAACACAAATGTCCGCTCTCATGTCTTTTGGACAAATCTGCAGCACCTGGAAGAGGAAGGAAAGCTGAGCGATTCCGTACCAGGCTTCTCCTGATGGATCATCAGATTATATGACGGAAAAATATGGATTATCACCAGAGTCTGCTGCAGAGCTGCATTAATTCTTACTTCCTGGCGTGGAATAAATGAAATTAACTTCTGTCTTTTGTCCCCAAAAGGTATTCAAACTGCTTCAATTGTGAATCCATTTCAGATTTTATTAAAATCAGAACTTTGTTAGAGAAACTGGATTAAAACACAGCGATTGTTTATTTCCTGTTTGATTTGAGAGTTGTTGGATTAATGCAGTCATAATAAACCGGATCACCACAAACGGAAGGTTCGTCCTCTTCTGCCTGTAAAACTCATCTCTTTAAAGACCAACGGCAAACAATCAGATTACAGCAAGTTGTTCACCCTTCGAATGGATAAATTCAGATAAACTATACAAACACGCTGTGCAAGCAAAACGTATAAAGAGATAAAGGTGGCTAACAATTTATCCCAGTGACAAAGCTCAGACACTCTAATGAAACTTAGAGGCTTTTATGTGTTCCACAACAACAAAAAAAGCTTTTAACACATTTATCCTTAACAGGATTGTAAATTGCCTCATGCATCACAGTCACGCTTTCCATTAAACGCCAGCGTTGAAAAACAACCCAATTTTTAAAGCAGCATTTCAGTGTTTCCAAAATGATGCTTCGATGTCACTATTGACAAGCTTAACGGAAAAAACAAAAAATACAATACTGAAAATTATTTCAATAAATAGGCCAGAATCACCCATTTAAACAGCTGCTATTTTTACTCCTGTAACAAATAAAGACACATTAAAGCTCTAAAAAGAAAATACACCCGTGAAGTCGACCCCTGACCTACCTTTTCGGTGTCGATACCCCGCGACATGGACCATGTGGAGGCGATGTAGTCCATCACTCTTTCACTCAAACCTTTTGGGACCTGGTAGAGTTTGAGGAAGTCCCGCACGCTGTTCAGCATCTCGTGATAGCGGTTGGTGTTAGCGTACATCTGCTGGAAGATCGTTGTCACGTTACCAAAGATGGTGGCGTAAAGAAGAGCTGGGGGGGGGGCAAAGATGTAAAATTTGAATGACAGAATTTTATTTTGCATGGCAAAGACAAATCTGAAGATTAATGCAAAAGACGTGGTTATAAAAAATGCAACCACAGGCTATGAAAGACTTATTCAGAGGGTTATTTAAGCATAATCACAGATGTCGGCAATTAAAAGCCCTCCTGGACACATAAGGTCTGAATGAAACTGTGATGGAGGGAATTAAGTCTTGAACATTATATTACTTAAAACGGCCATGTAAGAAATGTAGACCTGCAATCTGAAGTGTTCAAAATGAAAAATCATTGAGGTCTGTGTTAAATAAAGCATTATCAGTTTTTATCTCTGAGGCAGTTTGGGAGATTGAACTGGTCCAGCAGCTGGTGTGTGTGTGTGTAGCTTTAGTTAATATTCAAAGAGAAAAAGACAGCAGCTACACATGTAATCCTCCTCAGATGATGACAGTAACCTGGGTGTGTATTCCTCTCTGCCTTTGTTCCCCAGTGCTCCATCACAGTGCACCGGCAATAAAAGAGGCTCAGAATTCCTTCAGGGCAAGTTCCCCCCTTCATTAGAATCCCTCATTTGTGCAGTCGCGATAAGAAATGCTGTAGAATCTGTAGCTGATTGCATAATGTAAAGAAGATTCTATTTTCATGCTCTCAGTGCAGCCTATCTGCAAGCGCCGCGGTTTTTAACGCTCTGGTTGGACTCGGACGACTCCAGCAGACTGTTTCTCTGAAGTTGGATGGTGAGCACAGATGGACCCGCTCACTTCTGTGATTAGCTGTTAAAAAAAAAAAACCTGCTACGGCAAAAGAAACCCAATCGCTCCCCGCGGAGTTCCATCCTGTCACCAGCATCACCTCTGTACTCGCTGACGTGCGCAACTTCGCTGCAGCACTGCTCAGCATCCTACAGCTGGCTGTGTTCAAAGGTAGTTAAAGTCAGTCAGAAACTCCAGCCCCAGGGCAACGGTTGCTATAGAAACAGGACATATGTACGCTGCCCCTTCTCCCATGCCACCTCGCCAAATACCTCCTCTCGCTGCGATCTTCTACTGCCTGCACCGATGATAAAAATAGAACGGTATCAACGTATTCATATTTCATCAAGAACAGCCGCATGTTACTGTAGATTGCATCTACTATGGTCGTCCGGAGGCCGTCTGGGTTTTAGAGATTTATGATGAGTTCCATCTCACAGTGAAAAATGCAGACAAGGCTGCAGATGGGCTCTGCAGACTCCCCCGGGAGTGTTGTAAGAAAAAAAAAAAAACAGACCCACACAGCCCAAAAAAGGTAGCGTGAGGCGCAACAATCGGCCTCTCACCTCGGGTTTGGGACTGCGGCTCAAAGAAGTCCACGGAGGAGTGCGCTGATCGTTGAGGGAGCGGAGGGAGCACTGCGCTAAATTGATCCGACAGCATCAGTTATTGCTCCGAGGTGTTGCTCTCACACATAATGGTGCTGCGCTGTGCACAGTATCAGGAGCTACACAAGCAGGAGTTGTCTCATAAATGTTTAATATTGAGACGCTTGGAAGAAGAGCACGCTGCTCAAGAACCATCCAGCAGATTACTCTTTAGCCTTTTTGGAGGAATTCAGTCGAAAAAAAACAAAGAATGCCATTTAGCTGTGATGTTTGCTACAACTTTTCCATATAACTATATATTTGATGGGCGCCACAGACTCATAAATGTGTGAGACATGCTCTGATAAAATGGGCCACTTTAATATTCCTTCTTTGTCACAATTTTAGGGACAAGGGGAACCTGAAGAAGAGGATAACTTCCTGTAAAGAATCCAGGACAAATTTGCCGAGGAGTTTTGAGTCTAATATTAGCAAGACAATCGGTGGCAAATGGCAAATCATCTCGGAAACTCTGAAAATCCCACAGCCATTGGCCCACAGGCCCATGGCATTTAGTCACATTTAATCAACCTTTACTGTCCAGTTCGATTCGTCCATTAAACCCATAAAAACCATTTAGAAAGTGGGGAGCTCATCCTCTCCCCTGCATGTGGAGCTTCACCTCCTCTGTCAGGCTTTAATTCCACTTAAATATTCCAAAGTGCCACTAAAAACGCACCATTAAGGTTGCGAATGAACCAAAATGTTGTTGGGAACCTACTGAACCTCAGTGGCTCCGCCCATAATTCATTCATTTATCTCTGAATTTACAGAGCATATGGAATCAAAGTTGCAACAGCGGCTGGAAGATCGAGCACTTTTACTCACATCCGATCATCATCATGGCCACGGCAAAGATTTTCTCCCCGTCCGTCGTCGGGGCGATGTTGCCGAAGCCGATGCTGGTCAGACTGGTCATGGTGAAGTACAAGGAGGTGATGTAGACCGACTGCTTGTTCGGGCCGCCCTCCCACTTTCCAGTGCCGCTGGCGTTGAAGCGGTACGGCGTGCCCACCGTTTCCGCCAGCATGTACAGCCAGCTGTCTGAACGCACGATGTTGGTTTCTTCATCGATGACTTCGTAATCACCGATGCTGTACCTGCAAGGTGGGGAGAAAACATCTCTGTAAAAAAGGAAATCTAGTTTATTGTTTTAGGAAATTAAATGAACAAAACCATCAAGCGTCGGTGCAGCAGGATTTTAACTCTCATACTACATGTCGGTGATCTAAGGTAATGTTTTAACTTCTCAACTTGCTGTGGTGACCATGGCAACTGCAGAACCCTACTGAGAGAAATGTTGCTACAGGAGCTATTTTTATTGATATCCAAGTCTGGTTTAATTATGCTGTCTGGCTCAATAAACACTGTTCATCACGCCAGTGACAGTGTCCTGTGGGCTCCCCGCTGTGGGTTTGAATGATGAGGTTAACATTTTTGAAATTGGGTTAATAAACCTGACATGAGACATAAAGTTAGCTTAACATTTGCCATTAGATAACTGAACCACAGCACTCTTTTATTAGCGAATTAATGCTACAAACAAATGACTCTTTCTGTAAAGCTGGAAATGTATCACACTGCCTATTCATGTGTGTGTCTGTCTCTCTCAAAAACATCATAACTCAAGCACAGGATGGAACTTAATGTTTCCACCAACGGGCCCCCCGTAGACTTAATGATCTGATTAGACTCTAAAGCCCCTGTGCAACAGAAATTTGCATATTGATGAGGTAAACAAAATCTCCTGAAACCAACATCTATCTGCTTTCTGGCCCCAAGGTATGAAACTACATTCAGTTATGATACTTAAAAACAAGTGTGTTGACAAAACTGTTAATTACTGCATTAATTAGCATCATCAATGCCCTCATTAAAATAATTGACTGTTAATGCATCGAAGAGATTGCAGAGTGCGTTACATAATCCATGTGCACAAGCACGATAACACAACTTAAAAATGTCCCTTTCAATTCCCTTTGTGCCAAGTGAGCGGAAGACAAGAAACTGTCTAAAACTTACAGCCTGTGTAGGTGATGTGCCGCTGAGGTAATGAAAATATGATTAAATTCATCACAAATCTCAGGAACTTACCAAATGCAGGCCAGCCAGTGTGCAGCCAGCCCAAACACACACACCAGCAGCACCAGTACAGCTGCCCCATATTCAATGTAGTGGTCCAGTTTGCGAGCAACCCGACCCAGTCGGAGCAGCCGGACCACCTTCAGCGAGCTGAACAGACTGCTTATGCCCTGAAAACAGACAGAAAGGCAGAGATGTGGGTCCACGTGACCCAAAGTTTGAATTCAACATTAGTCTCAACACAGTTCTGCTTCAGGAAATTGACTATATGAGGATTGAGCATGCATTTACACACCAGACTCCACGTGCTCACAGCTTTTACACGAAAAGTGCTAATGCAGAGCCAGATTCAAACCCGGGTCAGCTACAGCCTCTGTTCATTGACGCTCTACGGATGCAGCTCTAAAATATATCAGCTCCATTTTTTTTGAATACCTTCCAAATGCAAATGCTATGTGAAAGAAAAACAAAAGACAAAAGCACAGAAGTGTCTTCCCTCACGCATAAATGACAAAAGTGTAAACATAAAGATGAGAAAAGATGGGGACTTAATGTGCTGCATTCCTTTTAGACATTTCTGGACAAAACAATGAAATCTTTCACCTTCCAGGGGTTACATAACCGCCAGCAAAACGTCTACTCAGCTCAACTGTAAATTGAAGCACCCACTCGGTGATTCAAGCAGAGGGGCCCATCATTTTGCTGCTGGTATTGTGTGTTTCCTATATGTGTGTTCGTGTGTGTCAGTTTGGGTATTGATTCTGCTAATGTGCTGTGGTCTGCACTCTGAGTACAACTGCAGCGCTCGCTGTCACTTGATATCTTCCAGCTGACCAGCCGACACCCCGGCCTCTCTAAAATGATTTTACAGACCTCAGCTCCCAAACAATTCAGTTATCACTTCGCTCGACTTCAAACTTCTGCGCTAAAAGACTGCAAACATGAGCTGGGAGGAAACAAACGGATCGAGTCTGTTTTTATGGGTCTTGCAGCTAAAAGTAAAGCTGTTGTTGCTCAATACCCCGCATCCACAGAGCTTTACACACAATAAACCAATGAAAACCCCAAGAACTTGTGTTATTATACAGTCAGGTGTTGTTTGTTTGGGGTTTTTTTGCTAACAGTTCTTAAATGAAATGGAATTAAATATTGTAGGTGTTAAAAGTATATTGGTCTATGTATTGTAGAGTTCTGGAAAAGCCCACATTACTTTTTGCATCAAAATAGATCGATGCATCTCCCTGTCAGAGCTTTCAAGAATGGAACTAAAGGCAGTTAGCTGAGCATATAACTGGGATGAAAACAATACCCCTCTGGCAGCTGTAGGACTCATCAGTTAGCACAGCCGCTCCTGTTAAAAGTGACAAAAGCCGGCTAGAACATTTAAGTCTTTTCAGTGAAGGGGGGAATAAAAGACCTCATCAAAACCACACTTGAAGATCTGAGTATCTGGAACGACCTGATGCAAATCCAAAATGACAACATGGCTCCTGGGATCAATATGATGCTCAAACCACTATGAAAAGGAGGCAGTTCATACATGTTTCAGTTAGTTTGATCATGAAGGCATTCCTCTGGCTGCTACTGTTCCGATATCACCGCCTGACCTCTCTTTCAACTCTTTAACCCTCTTTAAAACCATCTTTTCACAGTGACAGTGACATTTCAGATGTTCGCTACAGTCGCTCTGTCACCAGTGACATATACATACTGCTGACGAGGACTGAATCAGCTCTCATGCAACTTTAATGATGCAGTTTTAGAATTGACAAAAACATTCTGGCCGTGATCTGGTAGCGAGGAAAAGCAGGGACGCGCAGCAAAGTTCCTGATTTTGCTTTGGTGCTTCTGCTGTATCGCAGGAAATGTGGAGTCTGATGGAAAGCTGGTGTAGGGTGTTATTAGGTGCAGTAATAAGAGTGATCATTATCATATTCCAATCAAACTGAAGCCTACTTGAGTGACAGCTCGGTGGTTCCAATTCTTCTCATCACGTCCCATGCATGAACACAGGCAGAAGAAGAAGGAGGGGGCATGCAAACAGAATGAAGGGATGGAAGAAAACAAAAAGAAATGGAACACAAAAGAGAGAAGACATTAAATTAGAGCTAAATGATGAATGAACTAAACATAAAACAACACAAAACTCATTTTTCTGACTAGAAACCATGTGCAGTGTGACAAAGCATGCGGTGAAAGCTCCGTTAGCTTCTTTAGCTCAGTTGAAACGTGAATCACTTGGATCCCATTTTGAATTCTCAGACATTAGACTTGATTAAACACAGCAGGGTCCAGAGAGTCTGAAGGTATGACTGGCCCTTAAAGATTGCCAAGAACAACAGCCGCTTCTTGCTAATGATCTTCTGCTCCATATTTGGAAACCTGTTGAGGAAAACAGCCATCCAAATTATTCACGTCAGTCATTAGTCTGTGGCAGCAGCAAGGCGTTTAAAAACACTGCTAAAACAGCCTCATTTACTCTGGCACGGACCGTCTCACAGAAATAAGGAGGGAGCGGCGCTGACACCAGTGTCTTTAATGCTATCACAGATTCAAACTCATTTTTTACTGAACTTATTACTATCTGGGCTATTCCCTCTTGGAATTCCTGGAAGACATCCAAATGGGATGCATCCAGGCAATGACAAACCACCTTGGCTGGCTTATTTTGACCTGACCTGTGTGTTTTATCTCCTGTTCCTGTGTCTCAACACACCATCTCCTCCTGACAGTGACCACTGAAGAAGATCCTGCCTGTAGAAGAAGGTTATAGATCCCGGCAACCTCCATTAATCTCCATCTTCCCTGGCCCAGTACAGCACCTCCATTAGAGCCAATATTGCAGTTCCTCTCCAACAACTAAACCCTTAAACATAACACCTGCTGAAGACTTCCACAATCCTTTCCAACTCTGATCTACAATGCTGGACAAACATCAATCAATTACCATGAAAATGGCCCTGAGGCACTCTCATGGCCTGCTCATGTAAGACCATGAATACAGGAACCAATTGAGGGTGTCAGTGACTGAGAAGTTGAATTTGTGCTGACTAACAGCTCCATCACTTTATTTCTCACTCTGTAACTCCCTGAAGGCAACCGACCGTAGCCCCAAGTCGAAGGACGCTGCCAATTAATAGTGATTAATCAATCTTTCCTAATATAAATAGTGCCAATGCCAACAGAGCGACGAACGTGAGATTTCAGACACAGCTTGTGTTCAGGATAATGAGGGGTCCTACTAGAACTGCTCGCAGCTTTTCTTCTTTTAACAGTGTTCGTACAACAAGAAGCAGGACTTGGTGTGGGAGTGAATGTTCTCCTGAAAGGCAGACAGAGTTCTTTTAAATCACAGAGGCCCGTTGTTTTGAAGCTCAGCCGACCCAAGAAAGCCCCTGCCTCGGCCACTCCATCTGGGATTGGAGAGAAACGCTGCATCTGCTGTAACGGCGCGGGGCTCGCTCGACGCTCGCTGACGCGGTTTTGAAGCATTAACACAGTAGCTCATGTGCAACCTGGAGGCGCTATCCGACCGTCCCCGAGAGGCGCCGCCCGTGGGTCATCTTACATGCAATGGCAGCACTTTCCGGAGCCACAGTATCACAATACCACGCACACGCATCAGGAGATGTGAGACATTGAAGCGCGCACAGATGCACAAAATGATGCATTATTATAATGAAAAGTGGCATGTGCAAGGCCCTGAGGCTCCACTTAATCAGCATGTGGGAGGAAACAGCACTGATCTCCTGAAAACATCTGATGTCCTGATGGTCTTTGGCTGTTAAAGTATTTTCCATCAGGCAGAGTGAGATATGCCATATGAGAATCCAGATATCAATAACAAACACACAAAATTGTGACCTTATTTCTCTCTAATCTAACTCTGATCTGCTGTCAATTCTAACACAATCTGCCTAATCCTGGCATCTCGAACTGTGATTCAGGCCTTTTGTCATCAGTCATGAGGTGTTAATGGTTTTAGGATCACAACCGCGAACTGATGAGGATCTCAGTTTAATACTCTACCACTCTCCCCCAATTAAAATGTGCCAATTATCTCTGCATCCTGTGAAACCTCTCCACCAAGCGCTCCTCATTACCGTCCAATGTTATGAATTCACAAACAAGCACATTATTACGCTCCTGGCTACAACTATTTTTACTGCCGCTGCTCAAACAGCCTGGATTTTTACTGCTGGTTTCCAATAAGTCTGCAAAAAACTGTAAACTAAAGCCAAGATAAGATTTACATCATAATTTCATCACATTCAAAAATCTTCCACAGGATGTAATTATCCTCTCATTTGTTTTTTTTGACATGAGGTATTGGGAAAACAATACAAATAGATAAGAATAAAGGCATTTGAGGTCAACGTCAACCTCCTGTTGCACTGTTACAAAACAATGAGTCAGTGATCTTTTTACAGACAAGTGCAGGAATATGATTTTAAAAACAACTGTATGACTAAAATGCCCATAAAGCAGCCAGGAAAACAGGAATGCATTTGAGAAGCGACAGCTAGCAGATGACTTGAAGCTGTTAATGACAGATTATGAGTGATTCCAGCCGTCTCAGGGCCGCTGCGCTCACCTCATCCACGTTCTCAAACGCGTTGATGACGTCATACGGGAGGCAGGACAGCAGGTCGATAACAAACCACGTCTTCAGGTAGTTCATCCGAATCAGCTTTGGGTCTGAAATCACCTCCCCTGCCGGTCCCACAAAGGTGGTGTGGAAGTTCAGGACGATGTCCACCAGGAAGATGACGTCCACGATGCTGTCCACCACCAGCCACGTCACGTTGTTCTGCTTGGTCTTGAAGGAGACGTTGTACGGCACCATGATGGCCGTGTAGAAGGTGAGGATGAGGATGACCCAGTCCCACGTGGTCTTGAAGAGGCAGTAGTGAAGGATGATATGGGGGGGAGTTTTGGGGGTCTCTTGTTTGTACTGAGGTAGAATATCTGAGCCCAGCTGCAGGACCTGTCGGGAACCATGACGAGGAAAACTGAGAAACCCAAAACCCACCTGAGCTTTAATCAGATGGTCCTTAATGAGCCGTTTCCTCATACCTCAGCTAGCCTGGAGTGCTTGTGGACGTTCTCTCCTTTGTGAACTGTGGGCTGCAGCTGCTGTAAAACGCCTCGGCTGCTCGTCAGAGCTCGCGTCAGTCGAGCAAACTTCCCCCATCCTGCAAATTAAGAGGAACAAAGTCTTCCTGCAGCAGAGTCAATCCCAGGGCATCGGAGCACTTTTCCAGGCACGTGGAGTGTGAAAAGTGTAATTAAGTCGTCAGGGCATGCAGACATTCAAGGTTAAAAACGGTGTTTTACATTCTTCGTTACAACTAGAAACCACAACTGGAATATGTTGATATTTAGCGTCACAGTGATCTCTTTGCTACCTTTAGAGGAATCGTCTTCAATGGGCTGTTTGAAAGCTGTGATGTCGCTGAACGTGCAGAGAAACAGGACCACCTTCTCCTGTTCGTTTCGAATGGGAGCAATCTTCACAAAAAACCAAACGGGCGTCCCTAAAAGAGCCGGAAGACACAGATTTAGCTGCATCGGCTGACTTTTTTTTTGGACTTTACAGGTTTCACCTGCAATGGGTACAGATATCCACGTTCTCTGAGGAAGGTCCTTGACCAATTAGCAGGTTTCTGCTGTGGTAGAACTGTTCCCAGTTGCCTTTGAGGTCTGCTCTGAATAAATTTGCATACTAAAAAAAAGAAAAACTTTGCTGCTTTGCAGAGCTCAAACTTACTGTTTTTCTTGTACATCAGTATTTCAAACGAATTCATCTCATAATTCTCGAACGTCAGTCGCACTTTTTCCGTAGTGTCCTTGTCCGTCAGCTCCCCATACATGAAGCTGCAAAACAGAATGGGAAATAACAAAATTAATATTTAATAGGCCGGAGCGCGTTAGACAAGTGTGCTCGTTCTGCCGCTGAAGAGAGCCGATGGAGGCTTAAATATGTGATTATGTTAATGTGTTGCCAGGCATTCTCTGCTTTCGTGCTGCTCTCAACCCCTCCGACACCCTTTCCTCACCTTTCCCTTTTAAATTCAACGTTACCACAAGTAAAAACTTTACAGCCTCTAATAACCACAGATGCCCTTAACATGCATCCCAAAAACTTGAAATGAGACTGATGGAACAAATGAAAAGTTCCCCTCCGAACCAAAACTAGGCCCGAAGCCGGTTCGATGAGTTAAGAGCACATTTGCTGCTGCTGCAGAGGCATCCATCCCACTTTGCTTGTTACTGCCACCCTCAGTAGCTGCCTGTTCCAGCAGCAGCTAAAAATAGCTCCCAGTTTGTTATGAAATACGAAAGGAAGTCTAAATTTAATGAGTACATTCTCACACTGACACATTTCAGAACATAGCTCAGTGCAGCAGCGTGGCTGTTCTCAGCTTTTCTCCATCTGAACCTGCAGGAAAATAAGTTTCTTTAAAGTAAAGAAATCCTGAATTGACCGAAAACGCTACAGGACTGTACATCTGGAGAAAAGTATAAAAAATGCATCAAGAGGGATGGAAACGATGTCTGAAGCACAGCTTTAAAGCAGAAACGGCTCACATATTAAACTTTAACACTTGAGGGGGGGGAAAGAGTTTTTATCCTGCAACACATCAAACACCCGCGCTCTTAATATTTCATTACCCCGTCATCAGGCTGGAAACGATGATTTGGGGGCAAATAAAAATGTAACTGTCAAAGAAGAAATGATTCAACTTATGCAAGATGTGGAAACTAATAAAAGGAGGTGATAAAACATGAAAGCATAATTTATAAAGGATAAAACAGACACCTCCAACACCTTCAGAAACCTGCAGACAAGTCAGCAGCAGAAATATTTATACCGTAAAGGGTCCGATCAATCAATATTTTAAAGCCTCGACTTTGAGACTGTGCTTGAATTGGACGAGTTACAATCTAATTACTCCACCAGGCTCCAATTTGGAGTCACTGTATTTAGAGCTACTGGTAAAACCTTCAAAAGGTTTGACTGCAGAGAAGACCGGTTATTGGAATTAAAGCTTGTATATTAGCACATTCAGACCCATCTTAAGAAGAGGTGGCAGATTTCAGGTTTGTTTCTCTTCCAATTACAAACGCGCTCCTCCGAGCAGAAACTAAAAATAAAACCCACACGCTTCATATTTTCACTGGCAGGACTTCTGAAGCTTATGTGTGAGAGACCCAAGGGTCTGAACAAGTGCGAGCTGCCGTGACAGCCGCCATCTCCCACCACAGACAAAAACACCCACGGCTTGTAAATCTGGCAGCGCCGACTGTTTCGGTGTGATCCTGTGAGCGACCTTCGTCACAGACGCGCATCCAAACGCCGCTCGCTCAAACACAGCTGATGCTTTTAAACCGACGGGCGCGTTGAAGCGCTTTTACCAGCTATTGTCAGGAATCTACATCTGATGGTTGAGAAAACACAGAACCAGCTAAATCAATGGAGCTCTGACTGTGTTTGTGAGCGAGATCCTGATTAGTTTCATTAATCACTGCAAAAAATAAACTTGACAACACGTGTGCTGCAATCAGGCCAGGGAAGCCTGAGCCTTCTGGTATTGGACGACAAAAACGATAAATCTATTTGTTAACTCACAGGAACAAAAAGAAAGAACTGACACTACAATATTTACGGTCGCTGTTGTCGGCATGCAAACCTTGATGAATTATTGGCATCAACATTTATGGGTGCCAAATTAAAAGAACACCAGAGTAACAGACACAGATCTGCATGTCCCTTCACAGACTCAAGTGGTGGGGCAAAAGGAAGTGAGACTTAGACATGTTCTTCGTCAAAGTGCTGAAACGGGCTTTTAATCTGGCACATAATCAAATTATCTCAGCTAAAACAAGGTCAAAGCGCTGCCATGGATGCATGTACAAGCGCAGCACTCCGTGACTACGTGGTGTTTTGAGACAACCAACCTGGACCATCTTCGTGTCTGACTGCAGGGTTCTGCTGCTGGTCCAGATTAACCCGGTACGATTACCCTGTTTATTTAACCCTCAGAGCAGGAGCGCCTCTTCCTACCTGCAGGTGCTGCTTTTCTGCATCACCTCTGCTCGGTGGTACCCGCAGAGCTTGCAGAAACCATCGTTGCTGTAGACGATGGGCCAGTCCACAATCTGGGCATTCCCCAGGACGAAGTTGGTATCTGTTTATTTGTAAACAAGAAAAAAGATAGAAAAAAACAGCCAAATAAAACAGCTTTGCAACCTCGACAGTACACAGAATTTTCTTTAACGCGTTTATTCTTTGGGTTATTTAAAACATCTTGTACTGCCATACTCAGATGTTAAGATGAACTGTTCTTCTTGTATACAGTATTATTATTCATATCTATCAAAATACACATTTTAAATGTCTTTGAAACACAACAGACTCGCATCCTTAAATGTCAGTAATCCTCCGAGCCAGAAATATTCAGTCAACAAGGTTACATGATTATTGACTCTTGTTTAACTTCAGTAGTTTTCTGACTAACATCCACTTTTGTGCATAACCTTTATTCAATAACCATTCAATTACAACTTTATTGTAAATGAAAGAATAAAAGAATGAAAAGTATACTGAACAATTGCACTTTGTGACAATTGCCAATAGTGCTTCTGTTGGATTGAAAGCAGTTCATCATATTTCATGCAAAATCTCCATTTTTACGTTGGCAATTTATACCAAACAAAAGTTACTGCATGAAACAACGGAGGCCTAAAAGCAAGAAGCAGCTGTTTTGCAGCCGATTAAATGAAGACATTAAGGATAATACACGTCTTTGACATCTATAATCGGTCCACACAAACTAACTTGGTGCAAAATGTAAACAAAAATGGATGTATGTCTGGATGACAGATGCCAAAGCTAAAAAACTTGACAGTTTATGCACAAACACAACAACAATCTGATGACACCCAGGTAAAGAAAAATAAACACTTGCAATGTAGAGGAACGGCATTTTAACCACGGATCAAAAAGCTCCAACACAGAATTAAAATAAAAGAGAAATGACAACTAAGAACATAAGAACACTGACAGAACACTGACAGAACAAGCTGAAGACGTTCCATGCCAACCTGTTATTTTACAACATAAACTGTAGCATAAAGTTTATTCTCAATTATCACTAGAGCTGCTTTTTATTGGCTTGCTGCTCTAATGCATTTTTTTTCATTTCCTATATTTAAGTAAAGAACAGAAAATTAACAGGGTTTGTAAATTAACAGCATTTGGTATAGAACATTCAGTGGCACAGATTCTATAGGGAAAATATCAAACTACGTTTTCAGTAGTAGTACCTGTCTGTCTATGTGACAGTGTCCAAACTGAATTTGAAAAAACAAAAATAAATCAAGGTTAATAGATGACAGTGTGAAACATCAGCTGAAAATCAGAAAAAGACGAGTCACATCACACAAAGAAAGAATAGACAGGTGGTGACAGCGCTGCCCCCGGTTTAGCAAGGCTCGCCTATAGCTAAGAAACGCCTAACTTTGTAATGCATAGCAACAACGCTGAGCTACTCGGCCGCTTCCCAGCAATGCCCATTCGACAAAAACGTGAGCTAAACCTCCCAGAATCCAACTGTTGTCAAATTTTTACACAATAAAATATTAAACACGACTTCAAACTTTGGTCAGCGCAATTTACGCTGCAGCGGTTGGGGGGCGGAGCTAATGTCTTACTACAATCTATCCCTAGGGGGCAGTAGACTTGATGGCTAGTTCATTGCTAGTTCTAGATCTACACGAGTCCTCATGGCCTGATACACCAGGCATCAAGGAATATTTGGATGTTTAGGAAAGCCCATCCACCAGCAGATTTCTCACGAGTCATCCCACTGAGTCTCAATGGCATCCTGCAGATTACAGCCACGGCTCTTTTCTTCCCAGCTTTTAGGAGATTTACTGCCGGCTAAGCTGCAGACCACCCAAGGTCACAGGACGAACGTGTGCACGTGTTGGATTCTTCCTTTGTTGGATGAAATTATGCACCATATAGAGCCAAATTCTGTGCGTGTTGAGCCAAAGAAAGACTTGCTCAGGAAACACACGCTCACCCGAACAAGGTGTTCCCTCAAATCATAACACATTATAATGTGTGAGACACACTCACACGCGCGCGCATACGCACACGCTATCTAGGGCCATAACTCTGCAAACTGCCCTGCTGTCACTTTTCATCACACATTTTACTTTTAAAAAAATGTCAAAATGCACTAAAACCGATGAAGAACTCTGCAGCACGGCTGAAGTCTGAACAGAGAATATTCTTTGAAGGATCCTCAAGAAAAATCACAAAACATGAAATGATTCAAATAAAAGTGACTTGACGCAACTGTTTAGATAATAACTCATCCCAGTGTGGCAGCTTCCAGATTAGCAGTCAAAAGGGGGTGTGTAACAGGATCATAATGCAACAGACAGGTGTGCTGCGCTTTCATTTTGTTTGTTTAAAGGCCAGATCACATCAAATACAAAAGGGAAAAAAGTCAATAATTAAATTCCATAATGACAAATTCCCCAGGTTTCATGGGATCAGGTACGCCCAGAAACTTAATGGAATGCTTTTCCATTCTGATGAGACAATCAGCGTGGCATCAGTGATCAATAATAAATTGAATCAACTGTCTTTTCCACACTCCTCACGGTCCTGTAGTCTCTAGACCCCAAATAAGCTGAAACACAACCGTCTACCGTTCCTGTGCAACATCTGATATGGGCCATCCCTATTTTGAAAAAAAGGAACTTAATCTGCAGCCGTTTAGTCGCGATAGTTATGACGCTTAAATGATGAAGGAGGAAACTAGTCGTTAATTAGCTAATTGTTCTGGTGGATTTAAGACGGGTCCAGATTTAGTTTTATGGTTAGTGGTCCGCTTCAGATACATTCTCATTCTTACCGTTCGATCGCCTGACAATGTTCTCCAAAAAAGTATTCTGAGGGGCCACAAGTCCCCTCCGACCCCCCGCCATTCTGCCTCCGCACTCAGGCGTCCTCAGGTAAATCGCTCCGCGCCCTGCAGCGGCTCTTCATGGTTGTCTGCGGCTCACAGACGCTGCGGGGATGTGTCGGTGCTGGGCTGTCTGCCTGCTCTCCTCATTAGCTCTGCCTCCTCCTCAGCCTGGTGCGGTACGTTCAGGCACGCACCTTCATCCTCCAGGAGACGAAAACAACGCATGGACGTACCATGCGGGGGGGGGGGCAGCGGCTCCGCCACACGGGATCCGCGGCTGCGTTGCGCTGCGGGCAGGCCTTCTAGCGCCCTCTGTTGGATAAGAGGAGTAGTAGCTGCAGATAAACTTCGGTTAGAAATGCAGTTGAAATATTTTATGCAAAATATTACCATAGCTATGGATTAAGTTTTAATTAAACATAATATATTAATTGCTGTAGTTTATTGCGTTTGCATTTTTCATTTGCATACATGATTATTTTTTATTCTTTTTCATTTAGAAACTGATTGTGGACTTTATTTTATTATATTTTATTTCACTCTATTGTCACTCATACGGTGCCGCTATACTTTGTTGAATTGTTTACTGCAGCTATATAGTGACAATGACTTTGACTCCTGAATCCACATATGCTCCTATTAAAATACACACTTCAATATAAACCCTAGTTAAGTTCTTCTGTGGTATGGTTCAGTGGATTTCATTGTTTTGATGGGGCAAATTCAAGTCTCTGATATAGATTCTAATGGATTAATTGCTTAAAGCCAGGCGTTTGAAGTTAATTCCCCAAAGGATGTAAAGTCCCCCAATAGAATTGACTTTTTACCCCACCCCCGCTTGTCAATTCTGTTTGAATCACTCTGGAGGTCGCAGTGCCCATACAGAAAGACTTCAGTAACGCTTGTGGTGGGAATATTCTCATCAAACTGAGTGAACACGCTTCAGTTTAAACTGTTTCTCACACTGCTGTAACAATAGTAAGGACACAAACATGCTGAACACATTTGACTAGCAGCTATTTAGAAAAGGTTATTGTAGGTGAAGAAGGTGCAGCAGTGAGAATTCTTTCTTTTTCAAACAGGTCATTTAACACTCACCAGCTCGACATCAACTGCATGAGAACTCATTTCTGTTAATGTTAAAAAGAAGAGAGTCATTCAAATGGAATTCTGTAAGTCAAAGCCTTGGATCAATAAAAGTTCAAACAAGGGAAATATACAAATTATTGTAGGTTAAGGTGTTAAAGCTGTATATTTGGATCCAAAGCACTTAGTCTTTTTAATGACATCATTACACAAATGATAAACAAAAGGTAAATAACCAGCAGTCAGCATTGGTTATTGGTTAATAGGGTGTTGCATGCAGGGGTCAAATGTGTCCATCCTCAGCTACTACATGTAAATCATTAGCAGTTTGATATTTCCAGAAAGCAAATACAAATGAACCATGAAAACAAGCTAAACTACACAAGAATGTTCATGTCATGTGAATGATGACTTGTCAATTACATTCTGCTGAACTCAGCTTTGGTTTGTTTTACCGATATAACCGAATGCTTTAAAGTTGCATAGTTTTGTTTTCATTTCCCTCAATGAGGCCAGTTTTTCCATCTCAGACACCACACTTGAATACTTCTTATAATTAGAGGATCCAAAACCTGTGGGAAGCCTGTATTTTTTTCACCTTGGAAGTGTGTTGTAAAAATGACAAGAATGTGGAACAGCATAGTTTTAATCAAACAATGCAGCAAAGAAAATGAGGCAAGTAGAGCGCTGTTTCAGCGTTAATAAAGAATCAAAACACTCCTTTGGGGATTTGGCAGCTTTTCAGCTCAAAGTCCAAACAAATGCTAACAAATGTAATAAAACACTGGCTTCTTGTGCACATAAACATGCTATACTGGGAGTCTCTGCTAACTTGACCAGGTCTTGGTGATATTGAGATGCCTCAGATGATCTGAGATGAGTTTATGCTGAGGGAAATTAGCATGTTTGGCTTCTTTGATCCCAAGCCAGTTCTGGGCTCTACGCTCTGCGGCGTGGC
Organism: Takifugu rubripes; assembly: GCF_901000725.2. Classification (NCBI taxonomy): domain Eukaryota; kingdom Metazoa; phylum Chordata; class Actinopteri; order Tetraodontiformes; family Tetraodontidae; genus Takifugu; species Takifugu rubripes. Next base: position 6,474,296 of record NC_042288.1, read on the forward strand.
CGTGCTCCTGCTCTGCCGTCATGTACGGTCTGCTGATCCAGTATTCGTTCTCGGCTTCGCGCTCCAGATGCTTCAGCATATTGCGCTTCATCTGCCAAGTGATTTTTCGTGGGCGGCGGTATTTTCCGATCCACTGTTTACCAGGGATGCCTTTCCGCAACAAGGCAAGTGTGAGGAACATGGCAGAAGATCTGTGACAAAGGCAAAAATAAAAGGCAAATACAGACCAGTCAATGTCGAAAAGCTGTACATGACCATACAAATCATGATCAGGAAGAAATTATAAGGCACTGACTCAGGTTACGCAGAGTGAAACCAATAACCAGTAAAGGATGATAAAATTTTTCAGCTAAAGTTTAGAGTATTATTAAGGTGATGGAAGTTAAATTCTGTACACAACATTGTCACATGGATGACTTTGGCATATCCAGCATACTACTACAAATTTAATAATTATTATCAAATCTTTAATAATATTCACCACTTTACTACTAAAGGTATTTTAGTGTAGACGTTGGTAATACTGTTCATACTGATTTCTGTTTACTTAACAGTTTAAAAAATGAAACCAGTATAACTATACATATTTAAGAACGCAATTCAGTATTTGTATCTACAAAATGTTTGCAGGTATTATTCACAAAATAAAAGACCAAACTAATAAGTTAGACCTAAATTTTAGATTGATGTTTTACGTGGAAACAAAAGCTAATTAATTCGTTTTTTAAGTTTCCTTTTGAGGCTACTCCAATGTTAATATGGTTAATATATCTAAAATGCTGCAGTCTAAAAGATGCTCGTTAGCTAGCATTAGCTAGTTTATGTGCAAGGACAAGCTAACATGTGCTTTAGAACATGGAACGACATTATGACACATACAAAATACAACAGCCATATTTTCTTCCTTAACTCACCTTATATATATGTCAGAGAGAACTTAATATAAATGAAGAGAACCTCAAAGTATGGAATATTACACAGCGAGGTCATTCGTAGTATTTCCGGTATTTCTACGGTGTGGGAGAAGGCTCAAAATTATCTCTCTTCTGATCAGAGCATATTATGGCAAAATGTCTAAACCACCAAGACTTCCTGGGACAGTTTCATGCACCATGAATCACTGATTATTGTATTGTTTATTAAATTAACCGTAACAATCGCGCAATATCGTGGCAATCCTAATTCCTAAACTCAGCCCTACACTGCAAAACTCCCTTTGCTCCTCCTTCTGTTTGCAGGTCACTTCTTTTGTCGTACCTTATTTTTTTCCTTTTTAATATCGTCCAGCTTTCTCTGCAGCATTCAAAATGTTTGTCTTTATGTGTTTTTCGGCAACCACTTGGACTATTTTGGTTCTCTTTTCCACCCTGCTGTTATTGTGAGTGAATCTGTGTCTGCAACTGTTTACCTTTGTTGTCCAGCTTTCGTTGTTGTTCTGTGATTGATTTCTTCATATCTGTTTTTTTTCTTCTTTTTAATTCAGGTATGGCATTTGGCCATATAGATTATTTAGAAAAAATGGAATACCTGGGCCAATGCCTCTCCCATTCATTGGAACAATGTGGAACCTTTTAAAGGTAGGAATTTCCATATAGTTTATCATAAAAATGCATGAAATCATTATCATAAAACACATTTTATATATATGCACACAAAACAGCTTTAAGTTCAATTTACAGCATGTTTTCGTACAATTCATTTTAGGGAAATATGGTTTTTGACCGTGAGTGCCAGTCCAAGTATGGAGATGTGTGGGGGTGAGTTATTGCTTCATCTTTCACCCACATATGACATAATCAAGATTCAATAAGCACTGTGACAAAAAGATTTAAGAAATGTCCTTGAACACTGATTAGGTTAATGCAGCTATGCAGAGCCTTAGTGATTTACAACATAAATGTAAAGTTATTACCGTAATTGTCAAAATTATTATCAGGAATAGTACTTTTGGGTTTCGTTTTTAAAAAAAAATATTTCTATTCATTTGTTTTATGCTAAGACCTTAAAAAGTATCTCACAAAAAATAATCTCCACTTTCCATGTTACTGATTTAGTGTGTTTGATGCAGAGTGTTTGAAGGAAGAACGCCAGTTTTAATGGTGTCAGATCCTGGGATGATCAAAACTATACTAGTGAAGGAATGCTACTCTGTGTTCACCAATCACAGGGTGAGAGTCTTCATGTTGTCACCTTGGCTGGTTAAATGCATTTACAGTCAATGATTCATTCATTATCTGTGAAATGGCAACTCCATGCTGTTTTATTGCATACTGAGGTAATCTTACCTCTGTTCATGTTTTCACAGAGATGTAAAATCTCTGGTCTACTGAAGAACAAATGACATTTGAATCTCAGTTTACTCATTATCAAAACTTTGAAATCTCTAATTTCTCATTTTCTTTTGCAACTGTCCTCAATCCTCTGATGTTCAAAGGAGATATTCTCAGGACCTCTGGAGACCTCAGTTTTTTCAGCTAAGGATGAAACATGGAAAAGGATGCGGACCTCTATATCTCCATGTTTTACCAGCGGTAGACTGAGACAGGTTAGTTGGACTTCACATCTGAAATCTGCTTCCTGGGACCTCAACTGTCTCAAATACGTGTGCATGCATTGGGGCAGGATTGGCGTAAATACATAATCAACTTTGCACTGTTTTTGAAGGCTTTTCCCATCATTGCTCGTTACGCAGACCGATTTATTGCAAAACTGGAACAGACTAAGTTGGAGGACTCAACTGATATCAAGAAGTATGATTTTATTATGGTGTATTCCAACATTTGTTAGACATCATTATTGGATAATATTTGTCTAATCTAAGAAGTTTCCTTCTCTTACAGACTTTTTGGGCCTTATAGTCTGGATGTTATAGCCAGTTCATCTTTCAGCGTTGATGCAGACTCCATAAACAATCCAGATGATCCATTTATCATCAATATCAAGAAAGTTCTGAACTTGAACTTTTGGCTTTTGCTTATAAAAAGTATACAATAGTTTCAACTGATCATTTATTGAATTCTGGATTATATTTTTGCTGACAATCCACCGCTCTCCTTTCAGATGTGCTTCCTTTCAGCTCCTACCTATTCGAATTTCTGCATATCGATATTATTCCCAGATCCATTGTTGATTATTTCTTTAACCTGATCAAGCAGTTAAAAGCCCAGCATGATCAATCTGTAAGTAAAATAGTCAAAATAATCTGCTGAATAGAAAAGCTCTTTGTTTTCTTTTGGCAAATGGTGAATGAAAAGGTCAGCGTGAATGTCAAATATTAACTCACAAAACAAAACGTTTTTTATCTTAAAAGTGTTTGGTTAGCATCAGATATAAATATATAGAGAAAACAACGGTTCTGGCTGAACATTCTTCTTGATGGTGAAGTACCGGTAAACGTAAAAAAGTCACATTGTAGGTTTTTCCAGATGACTTGTACTGTATTCCAGCGTGTAAATATCCCCACACATCATTAATTTCATATTGGTACACAATAGTAGTATTTTCATTTATTTTACATGTATTTTTATGCATTTTGAATTTTTATGTTGATTGTCTATTTGTACCTGATTAGATTAAAGGAGATTTCCTTCATGTGATGATCCAGAATGAAATCCCACAATCGGAAATAAAGAGTGATCAGGATCAGCCCCCGAAAGGTATGATGTTGGAACCATTTTTTTAACCATTTAAGATATACAGCACTTTACCAGGTGAAATAAATGACACTTGAATCTCAGTCTAAACATTATCAAAACTTTGAAATCTAGAATTTCTCATTTTCTTTTCACAAATATTGTTATTGTGGCCTTTGACACATAATTATACTTTACCTTGGACTTATCAACCTGGGAAGAAACAAGGCTGTGAACAATACCAAAAAAGGAGAAGGGGTTTGGGATGGATGGAGACGTTACATAGGTGGAAATAAGATATAATGTGATTAATGTGTAAGTGAAAAGACAGTGAGGTGTTGCGAGTGAAATACAATCTTAAGATGTGAGGAGAGGGACGTGGTTGAGGTGTTTGTTGAGGGAAAATCCATCCATTTTGAATAGTGTAGATTTAGAAGTGACTGGGCGAAGTTTGTGGTCCCAGGACAGAGCCCTGGGGAACACCAAACCTCAAAGGCAGGGAGTGGAATTTAAATCATTTGAGCTGGATAAGAACGAAACCAGTTTAGGTGGGTGTAAGCAATGCCAGGGGAGGAAGATCAGATCAGGGCGCATGAATATGTTAAGCCAGAATCAGCTGCAGTACCAATGCTGCTGGTAAGTTTAATGAGTCGATGGGGAAGTTGAGTGACAACTATCTTTTAAGAATTTTCAGATTAAAGGTAGATGGGAAATGGGGTGGAGGTCATTGTTATCAGTGGGGTCTTAACAAGGTTTTTTCACTAATGGGGTGGCAAAGAATTAGTGCAGTCGGGTGAGGTAATATTTGGTTGGAGAATTTTGTTGTGAGTTTGAGTCTTCGTGTAACATTAGGTTAGACCGGAATAGTAATCGGAATTTGTGTCGAGCAGTGGAGTCATTATTTAATATGTGGGTTTTGTGCATTCAGTCAGGTCAGAGTTTCTGTAGAATTGTGGAAGTTGTGGACCTTTTGCTTTCATTGACCAGAGTTCAGGGTTAAACTGGGGAGCAGTGTGAGTAAAGGAAACAGACAAAGTTTTCAGAGAGTTGAGAAACATATTTAGACCATTGTTGTATTGGGAGGCCAGAGAGGCTGGGATCAGGATATTTTAAGGAGTAACAATGTCTGTGTCTTGTAAAAAATGAGATTCTAAACGTTGGCTTGGCTGAGACACCTCCAGACCATTCAGATATTCTCAACTTCTTCTTACAGGTCTGACTGAACAGGAGATTCTTTCCCAGTCCGTCCTTTTCATCTTTGGTGGTTATGACACCACCACCATCACAATCACCTACCTTCTTTACAACCTGGCCATCAATCCAGATGTTTTGCAGATTTTGCACAGTGAAATTGATTCCAACTTTCCAAAAGATGTCAGTGGTTGTGCATGAAATTAATTTACACTAATGTAATACAAATTATTTTAACCCTTTGTTGTGTTTTTCTATGTGTGTTAAGACCCCCTTTTCATATGAGGATCTGGTCGGGTTTCAGTACCTGGACCAGGTTCTTAATGAGTCTCAGCGCCTGATTCCAACTGCTCCTGCTCTGGAAAGGTTCTGCAAAAAAACTGTCCAGATTCACGGCCTCACCATTCCTGAAGGAACCGTGGTTGCAGTTCCTGTGCACCTTCTCCACAAGGATCCACGCTTTTGGAGCTCCCCTGAAGAATTCAGGCCTGAGAGGTGAGCATATTACTGAGACCTCTGGACAGAAAAATTCAACATTTCATCAAGATTTTAAATATTTTAGGTATGTTTATATGCTTTTGGGTGCAGGTTCAGTAAGGACAATATCGAGGAGGTGAACCCCTACGCCTTCATGCCATTTGGACTTGGTCCTCGTAACTGCATCGGGATGCGCTATGCTATCCTTGTCATGAAGATGATTCTTGTTCGAGTGCTGCAGAGCTACACTGTGGAAACATGCAAGGACACAATGGTAGGACCTGCAGTACAGTTTTCATGTGTTTAGACCACCAAACACTTCTGATGAGAGTGCCAATGTTTGATTTTTGTAGATCCCCTTGGAGTTTGACTGGAAGCTTCAGCCAACAAAACAAATAAAACTCAGACTTGTTCCCAGACAGAAGTGATTGGAGAGGAGACATGCCAAATAATCACATAAGTAGCTGTTTCAGGATTATGATCTAATAAATAGAGAAGCGTTCAAGCAGCTGCTGATATTAACGTGCACATAAAAGTACAGTACTTATCTGTAGCACCATCATTGGTGGATATTTGTTATAATATCTATCAGCAAGGATGTAGTTCAAACTGTGTACCAAAAGATTTATATACTTCTAATGTTCTAGTGTCTTATGTGTTGATACACATCTGTAAATAAGACAGAATTATCAAATAATAAAGCTTTTATCTTTCAGATGACTACATTTATGATTGTCTTTTATCTGATTCTTTATTTGAAACATGTAGCACTGATCTTTGACTCCTTCGGCTTCACATCCTCAGGTTTTGCCTTAAATGGACCATTACAGGTGGGTGTGGTTGGTACTGGGCAGAAGTTACTTTAATTGCGCAGGTGCTTGGTACTGTTTGACCCACACAACTGTGGGATTACTGCACTCCATGAAATTCATCTGAAGCACAAAAGTCACTTTTTCTTAGAGAAGAATTTGTGAATGAAACAAAAGCTTTAACTGTGTTTGTCTCTGTGTCTGAATCCACACCATTTCTCTCTATACAAAAAGGAAACTTCAAGGATCTAATTTTTTTTTTTTTAAAAGTCTGATAAAATTAAAGTATCTTATTTTTTGGGCAATGAAATGACACTTGGTTAATACACACAGTTAATAGGTAATACAAGTTTGCATAACATGGTTGCTTTATGATTGAAGTCCCCTGATCTTTGGTAGGTCAAAGTCCCACCAAATAGAATGAGCTCAACCTTGGTCCATTATCAGCATATTTCTGATGTCATTCAAAATCTGTTCATCAAAATAACTTTTGATTTATTTTGCTAAATATGTCACACAACCTGAGGTAATAACCAACATAACCCAAATCAAACCAGATGAAAGACCACTGATCTTTGACTGCACATCTTCAGGTTTTGAGTGATGGGCCAATAGGGGATTATGGTTGGTACTGGGTCGAACAGGGTCACGTTATCTTGGTATCCAATTAAATGACGTAATGAAAACGCGGCAGCGCTGCTGTCAGAGCTTTTTTTTTTTTACTCATGAGAGATTAGCTGAACGTGGGAAAAACGTGATTATTACGGGGTAACAACCGACACAGCACAAATTAAACCAGGTCAGAGGACGAAGGAGAACATTTTAGACAATTTATAGTCAAGACCTTTGTCTTTTCACTTCCTGTTTTCGAAAATTAAACCCCTCCCACTGTGGTGACGTAATCTGCTCGCAGAGTTTTAATGTCGTTTTGCGTGTTGCTACTTCGTTTTGATTCCAGTCGTGGCCACAATGTTTGAGTTTGTGTTGTTTTCCGGAACCACTTGGGCTCTTCTGGCCCTTTTCTTCGCGCTGTTGTTACTGTGAGTTGATCAGTTTCTCTGTTATTTAAGACGGGGACCTGACACCTGACCAGGTAACTGTCTATTTCACTGCTACAGGTATGGCGTTTGGCCATATCATCACTTTAAAAAGCTGGGAATACGCGGACCAAGACCACTGCCTTTTATGGGATCAACATTCTACTATAGGAAAGTAAGAGTCGAACTGATGTTGTAGCAGTTAAGCTTGTTTCTGCCTTTTAAAAAGTTTCATCAATATATTGGAATTTATTTTTTATAGGGAATAATTCCTTTTGAGAGTTGGTGCCAAGCGGAGTATGGGGATGTCTGGGGGTGAGTTTCATTACACTTTTACACTATCAAAGTTTCTGATGGAGTAAAATGTATTTTAAATCAAATCAAAGTTCAGAATCTACAGCTAGATAGCTGGAAAAGTTGGTTAAAGTGGAAAAAAAGGATTTTTGGACAACAAAGCTCAAATGAGTAACATACGTTGATGTAAAAGACATGACCTGTAATCCTTCATTGTTTATTACATTCAGTTATTCTTTTGACAAGTAGAATATGAAGAGGAAATAAGAAACCTTTTCAAAATTGTGGTTAGATTTCCCAACTGCTGATATTATCACATCATTCTGGTTAGTGTCACCGACGGTTGAACTGGGCTGTGGCTGGCAAAATACTGGATCTTTCACATAATGACTACAATTGTTAAAATCAAACACATCAGATTAGACAGGGTAAATCTTTTAATTTTCTGGATGTCACGTTTAGTCACGCTACAGTCGATCCCTTAATCATGTCATTATGTTCTGTGCAGAATGTTTGAAGGGCGTACACCAGTTTTAATGGTGTCGGATCCAGAGATTCTCAAAACTGTGCTGGTGAAGGAGTGCTACTCTGTGTTCACCAACCGCAGGGTGAGTAGCAGAGAAGAAGCCATTTATTAGTCCCAATTTTCAGCTGTTTATTGTGATTATTGTTTATTGGGATTCTCCCCTTGTGTTCACAGGATAGTGGTTTCGCAGGACCTTTGGAGGATTCAGTCAGCGCCGTTAAGGATGAAAGATGGAAAAGAATCCGGAGCACGATTTCTCCATGTTTCACCAGTGGCAGACTGAAAAACGTCAGTAAAAAGACTTTTAAACTTTAAAAGTCCAGTAAACCCAGTATTTCATGTGATGTCTCTGCACGTTCAGCATTTAATTGTCCCACCACTTTTTACTCGAAGGCCTTTCCCATCGTCGCTCGCTATGCAGACAGAATCACAAAGAAACTTGAACAATCCAATTTGGATGAGCCCATCAATGTCAAAGAGTACAAAGTTCTTCTGCTTCTTTAGTTCATCTATTTATTGTTGGTTGGAGTCAACTATTTATCAATGAATTAACCAAATCATCTTCTCTTGTTTTTGCGGTAGATTTTTGGCTCCTTACAGTTTGGATGCTGTGACCAGTGTATCTTTCAGTGTTGAGGCAGATTCCATAAATAACCCCAATGATCCACTCATTGTGAATTTAAAGAAGGTCTTTAAATTCAATTTTGTGGTGTTTTTTTTAGTAGGTATGGATGTTTTCTTTGGTTTTTTCTAATGATATTGGTGATTTAATAATGGACTCTTAACAACTTTTGGTTCTCCCCTCAGCATTTTTCCCCTTTTGCGCCCGCTTGTTTCAATTCCTGGGTATTGACCTAATACCCAGGTCCAGTGTGAATTATTTCTACAATGTCATCAAGAACTTCAAAGACCAGCATCACGCAGATGAACATGCAAGTATTGTCAGGGAACCAGTTTGACCATTTACAATGTTCAAGGCCCCATTTTAGCTTTTTAGTTGTTATCAGTAGATGTCTAACTGGTTGCATGGGGTCAAAGGACGCTGGCTATTACGGTGGTTTGCTTATCTTTGCATCAAATCTCCCAACAATGGGGAAAGAGCATCTTGGCTCTGTCCAACACCTGCTAGCACCTTTAAGGCTAACATATTTAATAAATACAGATATTCAGACACAGCAGAGAGCCGCTTTACCAGTTTTATGCGGTTTAAAATTGTTCATGTGAGAATATCACCATAAATTGTAGAACTTCAGGCATGACTGGTATTAATGTGTTTTAGTGTTGTGTTCCAGTGTTTTTGTTGCTAATCGTCCCCCATACCTGTCTAGACTCGAGGAGATTTCCTTCAGGTATTGATTCAGAGTGAGATTCCACAATCGGAGATCAAGAGTGAACAAGATCAGCCACCTAAAGGTACACTCCATGAGCAGGCCATTAAAATAAACTCAACAAGCTAAACCAAATTTAACTGAGGAACCCCCACCAAAGGTACCTTTTTGTAGATCTTAACTGTTGTAGCTCTAATTATTAGATAGTATCTGTGAAGATGCAACTTCCTCTTGTAAGGAATACAAACCCCAGTTACATGTAAGCAGAGTCTGAAATAAATACTTCTGCTTGTCTTTCGATTTGGCTCTGACAGGTTTGACTGAACACGAGATTCTTTCCCAGGCCTTCATCTTCATCTTTGGTGGCTACGAGACCACCACAACCACTCTCACCAATGTTCTGTACGGCTTGGCCATCAACCCTGATGTGTTGCAGGTCTTGCACAAGGAAATCGACACCAACATACCGAGTGATGTGCGGCTGTTTTATGCTTAAGCTTGAATGATTGGTGTTGTTTCTTCACTTGTTCATTTTTGCTTCCAGGCCCCCATTTCGTACGAGGATCTGATGGGTCTTCAGTACCTGGACCAGGTTCTTAATGAATCACAGCGCTTGTATCCGACTGCCCCTCGTCTTGAGCGGGCGTGTAAAAAAACTGTCCAAATTCACGGCCTCACCATCCTTGAGGGAACCATAGTTGGAATTCCTGTGCACCTCCTCCACAAGGATCCACGCTTTTGGAGTTCCCCTGAAGAATTCAGGCCTGAAAGGTGAGGCTAAGTGAATATTATTTTTAGAAAGACATTTTCTTTAATTCACTGTGGTTGTGCAGCCAACTATTGTATTGGCATTTATTGAATAGTCTTAACCTTTCGCTCCATAAATTAAAAGATATGATTTTTGGTGCAGGTTCAGTAAGGACAGTACGGAGGAGGTGAACCCATACGCCTTCATGCCATTTGGACTCGGTCCTCGTAACTGCGTTGGAATGCGCTACGCTATCCTTGTCATGAAGATGCTTATTGTTCGCCTCCTGCAGAGCTACACTGTGGAAACATGCAAGGACACAATGGTAGGACCTGCAGTACAGTTCTCATGTGTTTAGACCACCAAACACGTCAGCTAACACGTGCCAATGTTTTATTCCTGTAGATCCCCCTGGAGTTTGACTGGAAGTCTCAGCCTTTAAAGCCGATAAAACTCAGTTTTATTCCCAGACAGAAATAATCGGAAAAGGGACGGTTGGAAAACAACAATGCAATCCTGGATTTCTAATATAACTCGAAATTGTCTCATAGTATGAGTATTATATAATAGAATGTTATGTTATATTGTGCATCTGTGAAATGTTTGATTTGCTTGTATTAGCTTGGTAATCAAAATTTCAATCATTTCATTGACTCTGGACGTGTTCGGTGGCCATTTGTCGCCTCCTAGCGGTTTATCGTAGTTCATCCACTGATCGCCCTAAATTTTTTACTCAGTAGTTTAGATAATTATTTAAATACTTGAATTTAAGTGAAACCTTCCAGTGGATCTGAGCTAAGTTAGATTTTCAGCTGAAAAATATATCAATTTTCTTTTGCAGTGATCATAGATTTTCCAAAATGCACTTATATTTACTGCACCTGCACTACTTAAAAAAAATAACATTTACACATTGTGCAGATGTTAGACTTGCACACTGTAGGTGAAAATAATCACAATCATGCATTCCAGTAATCACACATCTCTATTCTCAATATTGAAACCATTAAAATACAAACTAGGTACTAAAGGTTGTACTCTTTAACTTTATTAAATCTGTATTAAGGTACAAATACACTCAGAAGGCTCTGTGGAAACTTACTGCAATGTAGCTGGAAACCGTTTCGGATTCTGTATTGTAATTCTGACCTTCAGCTGTGTAGACATACATTTGCAAAGATCATGTAGAGACCACCAGATCATGTAAAACCTCACACATCTCAGAAACTACTTTGTTTCTGTGATTAAAATTGAAGAAACACATTTGAAATAATGTGATGAGTCCTCCTAAACACATGACCTATACAAGTGTATGTGCACTTGAAAGGGTGACTGGAGATCATAAAACTTGTACAGAAGTCTTACACTTTTGCCAGGAAATCCACATCTACAACATAACAGCAACGGCTGGATGTGTAATTACCATTCAGGCTCTTCCGGTGAAATAAAGAGTGAGAAGTAGTGATGTTGCAGCAATCTTTGGCATCAGGAATTAAGGTTAAAAGGTTTTGTTATTTTAAATAAAATGTGGCCATCTAAAACAACCTAAAGTTGTCTCTAAATAACGTTTTAATAACAGTCAGTAGGGGGCGCTCCAGGTGCTCTTGTTCTATGCATTGCAAAAATTAAGAGGTCGACAAAAAGACATTGAACCTTTTCCTCCAGTGTATATAAATAAGCCATTTATTTGAAAACAAAAGTATAATCTTTGAAATCTATCTCTGAAGTAAACGTCACTGCAAATACTTTTCAGGAAACCAGTTGTGTGAGGTTGGGAAGCTCCGCTACAGTTCTTGTGGATCTAAAGTGTGTGAATTTCAGAGAAATTTGGTCAGTTGATGTTAACTGCGTATAAAACAAGTGTGCAAAGACACAGATACACACTCATTCATGAAAAACAAAGAGCAGCACTTGCTCATGTACAAACCGTCAAGTGAACATAAGCTTGTTTTCGTATCAAAGCTGTAGAAAACTGCAGGGTTTTTCCCACTGGAGTGATGAATTAGAAAAACTTCAACACAAACAGAGAAGGTGGGATAGAAAAGTAAAAAAAGAATTATAGTACAAAGCCTTCTGAGTTCCTGAGTTTACCAACATACAAAACAAGAGTCGTATAGAAATACATTACAGGAATAAACAGGAGCAAGCTTCAACACGTCTGTGGTCCAGTATTGGGCCAGTTCACACAGCCTGAAATCAGGTGGCCCTCATTTATGAATATGTGATCGGTAAAATAGAAATTAACTTATTTTCAAGTCTGAAAGCTAGTCAATAACAGGTGTTTAGTTGTGCTTGACATGCACATAACATGTGGAAGCAGCAGAAAAAGCATCACATTTGTTTTGCAATCTCGAGAATCTGCTTAAAAACCACCAACAAACAAGTTGGAACAATTCAAATCGCTAAAATTCTGTCAATTTAAAAACTTGAAGCAAATAATTGTGGATTTGTTACAGGGTTAGTTTTAGTGAGGAACTCATATGTGCCTCATGAATAACAAAAATCGTGACTTAAGATGTGAGATGAGATGCTCACAACGGAAGAGAAGGGCAAAAACAATCATCTCCAACTCAAACTGTCTTCATCCTCTTCAAGAAGCCAGATCATTGCTCACATTTAGAGACTTTAAAACTCATTTGTATTTACCAAGATGAAAACGTGGGACTCTCCTGTGCAGCCAGAACCCCTTTACTGTTGGCTGCTGGGTCGCCTCTGTGTTTTGCTCCTTGCCAAAAGGCACCTCGGCAGTCCAAAGAAGAAAAAAACCTTTTAACTATCTTGTACGGAGGTCTTCTTGATCCATCAGGTACTCAGCGATCCGGATTTTTAAATGAACTGTTGACACATTTTGATATGATGCCGTGATCCCTGAACGTTTGCTTTTAAATCTGATCCTGTTAAAATCGTGTAAAATGCAAAATATATATCATATAGCATCATGTTCATCTTCATGTTGCAGATGGTGGAAACAATTCCAAGGTCACATGTAAAAGTTGTTGGAAATATCTTTTATCTTTTGGTTTAGGTCCAGAACATCCTACCTCCAATAAAACCAACCATGTTTAAATCATATTAAAGACTTGACGTGTCACTATTCAGGGTGTCAGGATGGAGAAAAGCACCTGACTGCAGACGGAAACAGACAAGGGGATTAGCACCATCTACAAACTGGTACAAACAGCTGGTAAATTCAGAAAACAAATTCATGAAACACTTCTCTCTGCTTTTGGCTGGAAAAGGGAGGTTTGGATCAAAAAGATGATCACTGGAAGCCCACCTTCAGCACCAAGACTTCTTTCCCATTCACAAACCCCCCACCACCAAAAAAAAAAAAAGTTTCCCCTGTTGGGCATTGCTGTGACAGCCAGACGGGGTGAATGCAGTCAGACAAGAAGTCCTCTGTCCATCTTTGCAACCAGTTTAAAGTTTGTCAGCCCAGCCCGCACCGCCTACCTTCGGGGCTGGTGGCGAGAGTGACGGGACAGAGAGGAAGGGCTGGAGGAGGCTGAGGGTGAGCACGGCGACATGGACGCCAGGGAGGCCGTGGCGGCGGCGTCCTCCGCCTCCTCCAGCTCCCCGGCTCCGTGCAGCTCCTGGCTGACGCTGGACTGTAAGGCAGCCGGCGTGAGCCACTCTTTGGGCAGGCAGCTCTGGAGGAACGGCACACAGGAACTGAAGTAGGCCAGGCGGTTGACCCAGCGAGGAATCTCTCTGCCACACAAGATCTGAGGAGAGACGGCGGGTTTGAGAGGTGGCTGAATGTGTTTGGAAAACTCAGCGCACAGTTGTGGATGCATCCTGAGGGCCCGGAGCGCTGCTTTTGCTTGGGTTTCTGTATGAATTGATCTGAACCCACCTTTCTATGTCTGTGTCATAAACTGTGGGTCTTTGAATGTGGGTGTGTGTGTGTTTGTATGTGGCAAGTGCGGGCATCAGCTGGCTTTGCAAGCCTGGGCTTGCATCCTTGTGTCCTAATCCCCATCTCAGTGGTAGATGCCAACTGTAACACTCCCTGCTCATTAGTCACACCAGGATAAGCCAATTGCAAGTACACTTGTTCACAAATCCATTGACTCTCTCTCTCTGTCTGTCTGACTCACACACACATACACACGCACAGTTGCAGCGCCTTTTTCTACACATCCTGCCTTGTAAATTCAGTTCTATGCGGCCTGTGTTTGGACCCACCTCTGACAGTGCTGAGGAGAAGTGGTTGCAGTTCTTGTGCATGAGGTGATAGGCATTGCCTTTGTACTCCTTCCCCATTTCCTCCACGATCCGCTCCACATCTTCTTCTGTGAAGTCAGTGCTGCCCAAAACTATGGCTTCTCTGTAGAGATGGGGAAGGACATAGATGCAAATATTATGAGATCAACTCACAACATCACTCCAAGGTGTTTTAATTTGCACGATTCACACAACTTGGAATCAATTCCGGTGAAAATTTAAACTAGACAAACTTGGCCATTAACACTGTGGCCACTAGTGCTGACTCCAGATACAAATTCCACTGATTCTATATGGTCTTTAGTGCTACATAATCCAGAGTTATGGTCCAGTGGTCTGGATGGAGAGTGCCAGTGTGCCCAGTGTCTGTCTGAGGCCACAGGGCAGATCAAATAGAGCAGAAGTAATGCACAGGAACACACACACACACACACACACACACAGCTCATTCTGGGAAACACCGATTGAACCAACTGGGTGACCTACTGTCTCATCAACACAGCTGGCTGTAATTTCAGTGAGTAAAAGAAAAAAACCTTAACTTTATAGAAATTCCCGATCCCCCACTCATATAAAAACTATAAAAAATACAGTTTATAATGTAAAAAAAACTCTGGTTCAATGGAAACATTCACCATCTAATAGCAAGCTCATTAAAATACAGATTTTCTGACTAGTTAAATATTGTATTCACTAACATGCTGACATTGGTGAGAACAGCGTAGACTGGGAAGAGGCTGGAAAACTGTCCCACACATAAATAACTGGGAATTGCACAGCCACACTCACTTGAACTTAAAGGTCTCGCCGAGTTCGGTCGCATCACTTGGTGTAATCTCAAAGATCCCTGAGAACGGGTACGGGTGTCCGCCGTAAGCAAACTCTAAACACACAGAACAAACGCGCACATGAGAAATTCTCCTTTAGTCACCGTGCATCCTTCTCTGCAGCATCATCTGATATGCGACACCATGTTTACGAGTTCTCTTACCTCGTCCATAGATCTCGATCCCTGAGTGAAAGACGCCGATGCCCAGCGAGCTGGTGAACTCATTGATCCAATACTGTGATCAAAGGGACAAAAAACATCACATATAGATTCTCCCCACTAGATATTCAGCACTCACTTAGACTGTAACACATTTGCATCACATGTATACAAAATAGTACTGCAAAATATTTATCAATCAGGTAAATCATTGGCATAATAATGTGGCAATAACGTGGTTTTTTTTTTACTGGTGCTGTTTCTGCTCCATCTTTCCACCAAAAAGGAACAGTTTTCACACATAAGCGATGGCAGCAGGCAGCCTGGTGTGCAGATAATGCTGTCGTATTAGAGCTGCGTCCTAAAGCACTCAGAGCTGACCAGTAAATCCACTTAACTGGCAGCATGAAGCGCTACTGTGAACAGACAGAATGTAGGCGCCGCTTCTTCCAACAGGGGCAGATGCCCCAACAGCACCACCAAGACCACTGACCGGGAGGCAGCGCATTCTGATGGAGATACGGCAGCGTTTCTGGCCCGGCCCTCTTCAGCGATATGATCTGCGTGATCAGATAATTGACTTCCTGTTTCAGCAATAAGCCGTCATCTGATCAGAGTTTTCTGTTTTGGCTGACATTTAGATAAGCGGAAAACAGGCAGATTTCTTAAAAAAGAACAGTTTTGCACCGAGCGCAGCATCTCTTGGGTGCATTAAAGATGTGCCTTAGATTGACTATTCTGCAGCAACTATGCAAAAATAATATAAATGGCATCAGTCTCTTCTGTAACTCTTCCAGAAAAGCAAAATAAACTATTTCCTTTAAATTCGCACTGTGCAGATTGCAACTACCAATCTATAAGTCACAGATCACAGTCACAAAAAGAAAAAAATAGCAAACACACTGGAAATAATCAATGTACCAGCCACAGAGAGTCTAATTAATAGGCTGCGCGCCATTCCTGAGAGCACAAATAAAATGATATAATTACAATGAAGACAAGGAAATCTGCATGTGAAGACACCCAAAAGTTAACTAATGTCCTCAAATACATCCATGGTCTAATTCTTCAGTGCATCGCTGCAGCTTAACTGCACACAATATCTGAAGACATCCGCGGGTCAAAGTGTGCCAGTCGGCAGCCTGGGGTCATATGACTGGAAGTTAGTCACAGATGAGGAGCTTTGGTTTGGTGGTTATCGAACAGAAACTAATGAGAAACACAAGCAGAATGGAAAACAATACACCCAATGAAATGAGAGAACCAAAGAAAATTAAATGAGCATGAGACATGAGGAAAAGGCTGAAATTAAAGACAGATGAGTGACGTCAAAGTCCTAACTTTATCCTCTTCTCGTATAATCCATATGAAAGTGTTTTTGAATTTTCAGAGGATGCAGCAACTCCAGATATGCTGATTCATATAAAAAGACTTCAGAAACACCCTCTGTAAAGAGGATATAAAGCCCACATTGAAAGATTTGTAGAAAGCTTGATGTCTTCTAAACTGTGGTAAAACAAAAGGGAATGATTGGCAGAAAATCCGCGAATGTGTGCAACAAAGACCTGGCATACGTTTGCAGTTTGTCACGTTAACGTGCATTAAAATAAAATTCAGCTTTTTTTTTTAATGCGCTCTCAATAAAAATCCATATGAATCAATGACTCACGGACAGGTCAGCCAGTCCTGACTCATTCTCCAGGGTTACAACACAGCGACTCAAAATTCAACCTGTTTCCGTGATGAAGAATCCCACTAGTGCATACATAATGGAATAATCTGTGCTTTCACATGTGTGTGAAGGTTTGCAGACCTCTGAACATTTTATGTCACTCTGTTTTCACAGCAGCAGCTTATAAAAGTCCCAGGAGGGCCAGTTTGCTCCATTCCTGATATGGAAGCCTGCTGTTGTCACCATTGCATGAGTGAAACAGTGTGGACCAGTGAGTTCCTGAACGCATCTGACAACACTGTGCACCACTGGACCTGGCCCAGTGACTCCTGGATCATAAAGTGTGTGCCAATTATAACGAGAGGGAACTGTGTATATCTATATATATATTTTTTTTTTTACTATATTTTTTGGAGGGTGCAGATTTAACCGCTTTAAGAATTAATTGGAAGTAAATTTCCCTTTAAAAAGCGTGCCATAAGACCTTCCGGCAGTCTTTTATTGTTATTTTTTTCAGGAAAAAAACAGGTTGGTGTATTTTTATAATGAGGCTCGGTCTTTTGTTCTGGTATTATTATTTACCTGTCTTGTTTGCATCCATGGCGCCAAAACATTTAAATTAAAATAAACTAAAATGTCTGTACTTACCATGTCATAGACGTTTAGGATAATAGGTTCGTTTGCCATCACTGGCATCGGGGTTGTCTCCGCCTGGGTCGCTTCTTCTCTCCGGGTCTACCTCTCCGGTCAAAACCCTTTCCCTTTCCTGAACTCTCGACCTCTTAATCCTGGTAAAATTGCGACGGGCGATAAGCCTAATTATTAAATTTCACGACCTGACGTAAAAACAGCAACATCTGACCGAGCAACATTTGATCGGCTTTGTTCGGTTCCCCCCCGCCCGTCACCGGTGGCAGCAGCGGCGGACAGATGAGCCTCTCGCTTGTTAAAACGAACCAACCTGCTAAGTCGTCTCGGCTACCGAGGACGAAGTGAAAACACAGGAGTTTAGAGAGGGGCTGCGGTATTGTGATATTGTTGCACCCGTTGGGGGGAAAAAACGCATATTCAATATAATATAATGGAAAATCTCATAGCACCGAGTAATAGAAACAGAATATCTTCAAAGAGCGACTACCCCCCTTTTATGGGCTAGCTAACGGTAGCTCTGAGGCTGACAACCAGGATGCAACTGGAGAAAATGTGTGTGGGCGAGCGCCGCAGTACGATAAATCTACACTCGATTAATTAGCCTCAATACCCTGAGCATTATGGGAAATGAAGTTCTTCGATTAAACGTAACAAACGAGTTACGCTTGAGTAAAGTCCTTAAAGAGCATACCCCAGACTATATAAAATAGTCCTTGGACAATCAACAAGTTGACTGGAGCTACTTACCACATAATAACAGAATGTTGTCTTGTTGGAGACAAAATTGTACAAGTGTAACATTTTAAATGGAATCAATACAAAACACTATTGGATAGTGGATTTCAATAATGTTATTTGCCACTGCCATCATGAATATCTTGATTATTAACACAATACAATTGTATTTTGCAAGAACTTTCTTTCCTCTTCTGTTGTAAACCAAATTTCTGGTGAACCAAAGTCACAAGTTGTCCTGGCCATTTTCTTCTAGTAGCTCCATGAGTGCCTCCTGGTTTGAAAGTTCACATACAGATGAGTTCATCTCATCCAGTAGATCCTCTCCCATTAGGAAGTTCTTTATATCATGAACTGTCATGCCAATTCGGTGGTCCGTTATACGGTCCTGTGCAAAGTTGTAGGTTCGAATCTTCTCTGACCTGCCTTTTGTTCCAATCTAAAATGTGAAAAGAACCAAATTGGTTGAACACTTGATCCCAGAGCTTGTTAATAGATTCATGTTGACTAATAAAATACAATCATATAGTTTAATAAGAATAAAAAAAAAAAAAGACCTGTATTTTTCGTTGGTTGTAGCGTTTGCTGGTCTCCTCCTCAAGTTTCATGCTGTACAGTTTAGCCCTTAGAGCCTTCATGGCTTTCTCCCTGTTCTTTAACTGGGATCGTTCCTGCTGACACTCGGCAACCACACCTGAGACAAGTATTTAAATATTATTCTTGTAAGGACCCTCCAGCTGCTTTTAATTTTAAAGGCAAAAACATTTTTCCAACAAGCATATGTCGACAGATGGATGGGTTAGCAGACAGACTGGCCCTGGCTTTATATGTTTTTTCTACCTGTGGGCAGATGAACTATTCTGACCGCACTGTCAGTGGTGTTGACATGTTGGCCTCCAGCTCCGCTTGCCCTCTTGGTCTCAATCCTCAGGTCCTTTGAGTTAATTGTGAAAGATATCTGACACCAACATGCAAAGTAGAGATAAGTTACATTTAAATCCAAGTCTAAAGCGTGAAGGGTTCTATTTTAATATCAAAATATCAAAATGCTGTCCCATCTGCCAACCATTTCTTGTACCTCTGTGGGTTGGGGCAGTACAGCCACAGTCATAGTGCTGGTGTGCATTCGTCCCTGTTTCTCTGTCTTGGGAACCCTCTGAACTCGATGGACTCCACCTTCAAATTTGAACTTCTTGTAGCACAGCGGGCCGCTGATGCTGGCTGAAGCATGACGAAGTCCACCTATTTTGGGCAACAGGTTAACATAAATATTTTCCATTTAAACATGTACAGTCAATGCCTCTGGTTAATCATGCACTTATGTATATGCAGGCAAGCCACAGTAGAGATGTCGCACATGTGCTGTGTAATATTTGTCATAAAAGGGTCTCCCCTTGTGTTTGCAGTCAGACAATGCAATTCTAAATTTACGTTACATTTTTGTTTTTGATCATAATGCATGTAGTATCTTTTCAATATTTATACAGTCTACACGATGTGTATATGTCTGCTCGGTGTATATGAACTTTCAATCATCAGCTCAAAAAGCTCTAAAGTTTAATATATTTGGACACAATAACTGAAAGTGCTTTTGTCCCACTGACCTAAGTCACTCTTCATGTACTCGAGGGTATCGAAGCTCCAGCCATGGTGCTGAGCGTAGCCCTGATACATATCAAACACCTATAAAAGAGATTAGAAGGCACAAGCTCATAAGCAGAAATTATTTGGAAATGTACTTACTTTTTTTCATTAACCTTGAGGTTTTTTCTTGTGTCCATAAAAATGTTTCCCTACAAATCATTATCTAAACATGGTTTTAAGATGCAGTCTGATGTAATTTATAAATTTAGCCTATTGAAGAATATAATTCTAGAACACATGAGCAACTCCAGACCTCAGCAGTGAACAGCATGGCTTCCTGACCACCAACACCAGCTGTGACCTCCAGAACAAGGTCACTAAGATCAGCCTCCTCCTCGGGAATCAACAGCTCCAGAATCTGATAAAATGAGACAGAAACATGCAATGTGCTACACGTACAATGGTGAGTGTTTACAGCTCTCGAGCTACTTAATTTTACTTCATTGCTGATAAAGAGTGTCACGGCAGTAAATGTCATGAGGTAAAAACCTTTTTACTAAGATCTTGGATATCTTTAAGACAGTTTTCTCTTTCTATCTCTGCCAGTTCACGCAGGGCTGGGTCTTCATCTTGGAGGATAAACAAAAACACACAATAAGCTGGAATTATTGCAGTGGAAAAGAATGAAACATTTTCTTTACAGTCATGAAAGTTTGGATATACTCAGAATTACATATGCAGTAAGCTGAACAGGAGTGGCAAGTATGATTTTGCAATTTGGAATTAGCATAGTATTCATTTGGTTTAATGAAAACCCTCCCTTGCCAGAGTATATTTTGAACCTCACCTTCTAGCAGTGTTTCTGTCTCAGCCAGCTCCCTCTGTTTTGTTTCCAGTTCCCTGATGCTGTGAATAAGCGGAGCTAGCAGTGAAACTCTGGTCCTTTTGGCCCTCAGTTCATCCTCGCTGCAGCGCTCCTCTGTTCCATCAACTGCTTTTAAACATTCACGGTAATCTATCTCCATCTTCTTCAGATACCCTTGCAGAGACCTTTTGGCAAAAAGCTCCTCCACCGACAATAACTTGGCCACCATCATTGAAGAACCAGTGTGCAGAGTTCTGGCAGTTTGTTTTTTTAAGTATTCATTAAATCCACCGGTTTGGCAGTTGACCTTTAAAGCCCTTTCAAATGGAGTTTTCCAGAACATGCAGACAGAGCTCCTTCCTCTTGGAAGAAGGTCCACAGCTCTTCTGTATGCCATTGTAAATCGCGATTGTGTTAAGAAGATTCACCACGTCACGATCCAGACGCGACTTGACTTTTGAGGGTAGTTTTGAGCCATCATACAGCCACAAGAAGCATTATTTGTTTAATTCCTTAAACAGACAATTATTTTTACCACAACGAATAATTCCGTGAGACACATTGAGATAATTGAGTTAGTTGTATTTCTGTAGGCGACGATGAAGACTGAGGTTTGATAAATCCCACCATGCAATAAGATGACAGCTTCCCTTTATCGTTGCGAAAAAGATTGCAGTTTAATTTACAGAACTAAAAAAAAAACACTGTAGGAATTTAACATCTCATATCTAAATGCTGCGCAAATTTAAAAACCAATGGCTCCTATGAAAGAGTTCAACAGTAGATTATCTTGGATAAGTTTGACAAGCAACTATTAATGCCTTATCGTAAATAAGCTATCAACTATTTTTCCATTTACCCCCTTGTTCCTGGGCGCAGACATGTTGATTGCAGCGCATGCGCACTTGGTTCTGGGGGGGGCGGCATTTGGTTGTGTTGAGTGTCGCCCCCCGCTGGACTGGAGGACATATGGGAATTATAAGAATTACAAAAAATGAAAATTTCAGGAATACACCTTTCACAGTTGAGAACAGCTATAAATTCAATTGTAAGTGTAGGTTTGATCGCCTTCTGGTCATTGTTTTGTCAATCCAAACTAATTGCCTATTTGTTATTCAATTGGACCTTTTATAAGTTTTGTGTATATTGTGGCCACTTTAGATTCAGCGCTTTTTAACCTCCCCCAGCCGAGTTTCAGTTGATGGGACACTTCACACATTCCAGAAAAGGGTGTGAAGTGAATCTTCAAACTTCTTGTTTTTTTTCCACCCTCTTGAATTGCAATCACACGTGTTTGCAATTAAAAAACACGTTGAGCCTTTTTGAATTATTTACTGTCGGAATCATGAAGTAATCTGACACCGCAAATCTGTTTTTTAAAAAGCAATAGATATCATAAATAGATACAAAACATCAGATTAGCAACACACATAGTAGGTTTGAGAGCTGAATATGATGGGTTACCAAGCGTGGCTTTTTAAGTGTTTATCTTGTAAAATACATTTTAAAGCAGTCTACAAGCTTCAGTGAGTCAAATTTCCCTTTTGTTTCTTGCCGGATGGAAATACCGGTGGGACTACATCGGTCGCGCGGCAGAAAGAACCTTCAATCCTATTGGTTTGTAGTTTAAAGGGTCAGATTTCCGGTTTGCGATGATTGGTTTGCGCCTTTTGCCCCAGGATTTCAAATACAAAACTGCAGCTGGCGGACTTTCGTTCAGAAATGTGCTCAATTCTTCAGACGAAGGAGCGGGAGTTACGTGAAACATAGGTCAGCATTTCAAAGGACGGGAGTAGGAGTTTATTGTAGTCAAGCCTAACTTCAAAAGGTAATCTTCTTCATTCAATATGCGATACTTGTACTGTATTTCTCTTCTGTTCAAAAGGATAGCTCATGTTATAAGGATCAGCAGAACATGTGTCACCCAGCTATTTTAAGGAGGGAAATGTCAGGGTGCAAAGCCATATGAATGTACAAAGAACTTTTCATACTGTTGCCATTTTTCCAAATACTTGATGCAAATGTTTAATATCTGACAAAGATAATGCGACTTAATTCGAGCTAATTTGCTAACTGTTTCCACATATCAGCAGCACGCTCGCAAATAGGAAACGATGAAGTCACTATTTATCAAAGCTATTTAACACCAAAATGCAATATCTCCCGATGTGCATTCCACACATTTTTAACATTCGTGTTAGTTTAAAGTTTGTTCAGAAGGCGCCCATCGGGCTCTTTTCGTCATAGCTACCGGTCCGCCAAATCCACAACGCGCCAAAATCGATTTGCTTTTCGAAATATTTAACGGAATTCTTTCTAACTTAAACTTCTTTCTAAGTTAAAACACACGTATACAGTTTAGGTGCTTTTGAGGGGGAGGTTATCCTACAACTGTGGAAAAGTTGTGATCTTTGTGCGGCCAAGTTGGGGAAGAGGGAAGCCTTGTGCTCTTTGACAGCACTGATCGTCACGTTTAAAAACCTGATATATTTTTGTCTCCTTTTGTACAGAAACCTACACCCTTTCCAGAGTGAATGTTTAATTGCAAAGAAGCCACCATGAAATGTCCTCCGCACAGAGTCACCGTGGCATTCAGCACGGACAAGAGCTCTGCAGGAAATTCTATGGTGTCTCACCTCAAGGCTTGTCCGGTGCCCTCCCCCATCAAACCTCACTTTCCGCCTGTAGCTGCGTTAACAGTGCTCCCTCTGGACACCTCAAGCACAGTGCACGACAAAGAAAATAGTACCAGCAGGAACTACGATGGGAGCCTTGACGAGGGGTTTGAGGACAGTGGCTATCTCTCGTTGCATAACAGTCAGATTGATGAGCACCATGGTGATGGAGAGGATGAACACAAGAGGGGGAAAACTGTTAATGTTTTGCAGTCTACTGCTGCCACAAAGACTCCAACGAACTCCCCCTCCAAGTGTGAAGCCCATGCAAACTGCAGTCATCCTGTGCCTCTGGCAGAATCTCCTGTGAGCCTCTGTAGGAGGAGACCACCAACATTTTCATTGTCTTCTACGCCATCTGACCATCTCAACTCCACCCTGCCAATACTCAAATTCCAGAAGGCTGTGTGTGAAGAGCTTACAGAGAGTTATCGAAAAAATAAGAAGTAAGATTTGAATACTGTGCATTTATATTTAGCAGATTCCTTATGAATGTTATTTGAACTGGAATAATCAACATCTGTCTTGTCTTAGATATGACTGGAGCATCGTTACAAAGGTAGCAGAGGATCATCTGCTAGATCGGGTAATCGGGAGTCACATGGGGTGCGAATTTGTCGACATGTTTTCGTCGCTTCTGTCAAGAAACATGAAAAACCTCCTCACTAGTATTCTGGCTCTGCTGGGAGACATGGACCTCATCAGGTACGAATGCAACCTGCCTCTGTTGAACTATACAGTCTATTTTAACTGATTTTAGAGGAATGTAGTAGTCACATGTTTAGTTTATCTAACCATGGGTGACTTAATCATGTTCATTGTATCTTTCTTTTTTGCAGCTGTAAGAAAGTAAGCAGGACCTGGAGGAAGATCATCTGTGATGATGCAGCAGCTCTAGACAGATGTCAGAAAGCAGAGCAAGTGCTCAAGGTGAGTAGATCTGGTGTGCTCGTGTAAAACCAGTACAAGCCACACGCAGCGCATTTTCCTAAAACTCTTGGTAAACATTTATAATGTATCAAAGCCACATTTATAGATGCGGTTTTTAGTCTTATCTTGTCAATAATATATTTTAATGTATTTTGCTTTGTTTTTCAGGAATCAAAAAACTCCCCGAGGCAACCTGACTGCTGGCTGACCAGAGATGTGGCTGAATCCAGGATGGTGCTATCTTGCATTCAGACTCTGGCCTCCTCCAGCACCCCGTCTTCCTCATCCAGCTTCAGGGTCAACAGGCGAACAGCAGCATCCCCGAATAATGGCACACCCACCTCACAGTATACGCGCTTCGGCGACTATGTAAAGGTAAGTTTATGTTCTCACCTGCGTGTAACTTCAGAACATGTTTAGAAATTCTTGTAGTTAATTATTACACCACATTACACCTTTAAACTAAAGGTTTTGCTTCTCTGTCCAGGCTGCCAGCAGTCTGAAGCAGCATGAATCGTTGCGTCCCTGCAAGCGCTGCGGCTCGCCAGCGAAGCATTCGGCTGAGGCTCAGAGGGCAATGTGCACTCGCCTCAGCTGCCTCTTTGACTTCTGCACCCGATGCCAGGAGTGCTTTCATGGCTCAACCCCGTGTAGGGCGGTGCAGCCAAGATCCCACTTCCCTACCTCCAAGTCCACCCCTCACGTTCCGGGCAGCGCTCGCAGCAAGAGGAATATCAGGCGGCTGTGACCATTGAGGTTTTATTCAGGCTGTTTTTTGGTGGTCAGTTTGTGCTGGCCGGGCCTCTTGCCGCTCGACAGCAGAGAAGTTGCACACAAACTTTCGGTCATTTAAAGTTTGCACACTGAACTTTGAAACTGTTCAACGCATTGTTAAAATACTACTGGGACAATCAACCAGACAACGTTACCTGGCTCAAACTGTGAGGAACGAACAGTTCTTGCCAAAAAAGGAAAAAGACGCTTTAAACTGTACATTTTTATTATGGTTTTAAATTGAAATGATTGTAAATCAATCTTATTCTATTTTAAAAAGTTTTGTATTTTATTTTTTTTATATATATAAAAAAATAAATGTTAATCTTCCGGAGGTCTTTAAATGTTCATATTTACTTGACGTGTATTGTTTGTAAATAGATGCTTCATAAAATTTATTTTGTGTTTCTTTGACTCTGACCTGCAAAAAAGTGTTTTAGTTGAGTATGTGAAAAACAAGCAGGAATCCTCATTCTGCAAGTGCCCTAAAAAATAAGCTATGCTCAAGTCATCCCCTTCAAATAGAAAATCTAAAAAGGTAAACCAAATGATCCTCTTATAAAACTACAATCTTGAATGAGAAGCAGCCTTTTTTTTTAAAATCCCTAAACTCTCCTGAATCTGTGTTTGCCGAAATTGGTCTGCAGTGGTTGCAAGATTCATGCCAGAAGTCGCTGAATCACAGCAAATTTGTCGTCTTTAGCAGGAAATAATGTTGCCCACTAGAGGGCAGCAATACACACCCTCTGTCTCACCGTCGTGTTTGTAAACTGATTAAGTATAACTGAAGCATTGTGGAGTGCTTCTCTCCGTGGTAATGTTCCTCTTACATTGAAAAAAAACGTAAAATTAGGCTGTTTGGTTGTCTTGAAATTTCCTGTGAGAATTATCTGCGCAAGTGTGTGTCTAGTGATGTATTAGAGCCTAGTTTGTTTTCTTGCCTCAAACAGAAGCATCCTCAGGTCCTTAGGACAATAGATGGAAAAAACAATACTTACTGGTCAGGGTTTATGTATAATCTGCACAGAGGGCTTTTTCATCTGTTGAGTGAGGTGTCATCCCTCCTATTTTCACCTGAAAAGCATCGATAATCAGTTCAGACCGTTCTTGTGTCTCTAATCATCAGCAGAATCAACTGTCATGAATCCTTCAGGAGTAAATCTGGAAAAAGTTCATTTGGTATCAGAGATAATTATAGACAACTGGGGGAAATCAATTTCATCATCTCTGATCTGAAGAACCCATTTTGTATCTCTTTTACAGATGAGTTACTTGTGTGTTTTGGTGTGTGTGGTTTATTTTAACGCGTAAACGTCACTGTCACTCAGTGGGGTCACCTGTTCCTGTGCTGGCCTCCCTGCTCTGGCTTCAGTACTCCTTTTTAAAATTCTGCACTTTCTTTTTAAGCTCTTGGGTGGTTTGGCACCTCTGCTGAACTCCTTCACATTCACGCATCATCCAGAGGTTTGAGGTCAGCAAGTCAGTTGTTATCAGAGGTGCAAAACACAAAAGGTGGCCGAGCTTCTGCCGTTCCCCTTTTTACCTGCGCAGCCCTTCAATCCCAACAGATGCTTCATTAATCAACCTTGGGGTTTAAGCAGTTAACAATGGCCATCCCTTTCAAGACAGGCATGAATTTCTGTTAAAGGTTCTGACATGGATGTTGACCTTTGGTGTGTCCCCTGTGATTTTCAGCACTTCTCATATGTCACTGTCAAATGAACAAATGTCTCTGCTCTCTTCTAACCTTTTCCATTTCCATAAGAAATTGTCTGTAATTTCTAATTTGCTCTTAAAGGTCTGGGATTCAATCTTCTCCAAAACATGTGAAGAAGCATCGATTTCAGTCGTAGGGCAAAAACAATAAAAAAACAGGCTTTAATGTTTGAAAACTGATCAATGACTTATCTTGTCAGGACACAGTGCTGTTATAAATGTCATTTCCACCCTTTTTTTGCTCACTTTAAATACTATATACCAAAAACATAATTGAAACATTTTTCTGAAATATTATTTCATATAATCTAATTTCTTTCCTCGTATAGACCCAAATGATGATGGCTCGGTGTTGCGGTGGCACAAGACAGAGGGGGGATGTGAAAGGGGTCAGAGAAGAGCCTCTTCTGTATATCCAGATTGTAAAGTGGATTATTCACTGCAACATTTGACCTGATTGTTGCCTGACATTCATGCCCCCCCCACCCCCCCTTTTTCTGCCATTTTAAAAAATATTTCCCCAGTTCAGAGACATCAAGAACATTTCAGTCACAGGACAACTAAACATTGGGTGGAATGGTGTTTTTTACTGGATGTAAATAAGTTATTTGACGCTGTCTCAGTCAGTAAGTTGATCTGTTTCGTTGGAATGATGGGACCTTTGTCGTTTTCGATCACTTCTGCCTCCTGCTTTAGCATTGGATAAAGAAGAAAGTAGAGATAAAGAAGAAAAAAGGAGCTACTCTGTGTGTGTGTGTGTGTGTGTGTGGGTGTGTGTGTGTGTGGCTGTGGTGGACTGATGAGTCTGTGGCCTTTCTCTGCTCCAGTGACTCAGGGTCATTTTTCCTGCAGATTTATTGATCCACTTCTGAGCAGAGACACACCCCTAACACAGTCACAACTGCTGATTGTAACACTGTTAAGAACTGTTTGTGCTCATAACTAGTTGTTTGCAGTCACTCTGAGCAAGTGCTTTTAACCCCCCCCCCCCCCATCTAACATCTAAAGTGTAGAGACATTAGGGTTTTTCCTGCCAAGGGAAAACAGGACTGTCCCATTGGGCAGCTTCTCTTCTTTGCTGTCACTACGCTTTAGTTTTATTTTCTCATTTCTTTCCGTTGCTTTTGCGTAAATAGCTCATTCCTGCCCAAGGATAGATGACGGGGGATTGTTCAGTGCCACATTCAGATTCGGATTCAGGTCCTTTATTGTCCCACAAGGGGAAATTTACAGCGCAACAACAGCAAGAGCACGCAGAGATAATTAAGATAGAAAATAAAATAGAATAGAATTCGGAATATACAAAGAGGATGTATATTTACAGTAATATACATCAGAACACACAAAAACAAAAGTAGTAGGTGCGGAGAAAAGAAGAAAAAAGTAAAGAAAAGCTCGAAGGTGAGCAGGAGCCGTTGTTACAGGCTGTAACAGTAGCCTTTTACAACGTAAAAAACACATTGGGTCCATATGAGCAATATGTGTATGTGTGTTTTCACAATGAGAATTTGATGTGTACCGACTTCCGCGTGTCAGTCGGTCACAGCCAGTCGAACGGGTAAATCCCAGAAATGAAGCTGTCACTTCTGCGCCTGCAGGAGAATCAGAAGAAAGTGGGAAGTGCATCATGGGAAATGACTCCTGGCTGGAAACATGAAGATTTAAAAAAATAAATTGTTTGTTTTCTTTTTCAGCAGTATGTTCATCATCTCTGTGCTTGAAAAGATACCACATCAGACCTATAGTTGTAACCATGTTTCTAATTTACCAAATGCACATTTGAGATATATAAAATGAAGCACTGGACTCTTGAATATGGACTGTGTCCTGTGTTGTGTATTGTGATTCAAAAATATTTTGGTGCTTAACCTGCACACACAAGGAGTAAAAGATTCTTATTCAGATGCAATACAGATGCAGCCTTAGATGCATGAAAATATACTAACAATATAACGTGGGTGAAGAGTGCTGGATTTGCTGGTTGTACATATGTGGCCATCTGCAGCAGAGCTACTTGAATCTTTCAACATCTCTCTCTCTCTCTCTCTCTCTCTCTCGCTCTGTCACGCCACAGACACACACATACACAAACACACTCATACTCGGTACTTGGTGTTGAAAGGCGGCAGCCTTTCTCTCTGTGTCTATTTTTACTCTGCTTGGTCCATTAAGATCAGCAGTGATGAGAGTTAATGAGTGAAGCCTCTCCACAAAGCAGGCAGTAATCATGCTGGAGAGTGGACACACACACACGCACACCCCCCACACACACACACACACACACACCCACACACACACACACAAAAGACATATACATTGTGATTATGACAACAGGATGACAAACAACTGACTCTTAATCTTCAGATCAGAGATCTGACACTTCCCAGTGATCCCACTAATCCCAGTCCCACTCAGCACCAGCTTTTTTTTAATGTATACTTCTAAAATGCAACTTTCTGCGTTTGTGCCTGTGCAGAAAGTTTAATACTTTTGAATAACTAAATAACTTAAAATTGTGCAGTATTGAGGTTAATTCTGAAGGAGGTGCGAAATGCTAAATCAGTAAATTGTGAAGTGACAACTTGCATTTAATTGTAACTCTCTGATCTCATCGCTGCCCTGCAGACAATTGTAAATGACATTTATGAGTCAAACATCTGCTGTGTAAACACAGTGGGTCACCCGAGAGAGTGTTGGAATCATACTTTAAAATCACCCTGCTTACGTGATATGAAACTTTAAAAAATGCTTCAAGTCATTTCACCGCTCTTGATCTCCAGCATTAACATTTATGTAATGTTGCTTTATCACATGCAAAAAGTGGTGAAAACTCACGCAAGTCTTTTCCTGTCCTGTTACGGTTTTATTTGTTACTGGTGATCTCAAACACTGTGGACATTTAGCGTGTTTACTAATTTAATTAAGCTCTGGTGGCTGGGATTTTTATGGAATAATATTTGGAGAGAAGCGTTATCATTTTTATTTCTTTTTTTTTATTATGTCATTATTTTAACTATGTCCCAGAAAAATCTAATTGTCCCTCATGCAAACAAACAAACAATGTTTTAGAGCTTTTAAAGCTTCCCTGGTTTAGTGAAAATAAACCTTTCATTCACACATCGTCACTTGACTTGAGTGATTTTGGCAATTGTTTTTCTCCAGAAACCATCTGTGGACAGAAAAAGTCCATTTCCATTAATATTTCCTTGTCTGCATCTGATAAACAGTTTCTTTCCACAGTCAGAGTCACTGAGAACAGAGAAAACACACAGGTTGATGTTGGAAATGTCTGTTAAATGCATGAACTTTAATGACATGATTGAAAGCAGAACCACTACTTTCAGTCCATTAGCAGTTTCCAAACATTCTGATAAACCTCAGATGGGTTTGTGTGAGACACAGTTACAACAAAAAGTCTCCTTTACTCAGATTTAATTCATGTTTTTGTCATAATCCTCTTTCTAATTAAACATGTGAAGATAGTTTTTTCTACGTCAAACAACTGTATAGTTTTAGGGTATTAGCACAGTCCATAAACCAGCCACAAACTGATTATTTTAGATTACTATATGACTTTATCAAGGAAAATACTCCAGGATTAAAAGAGGAACTGTCACACAGAACTGAGCAAATAAAGCTAAAAAAAAAGTGCTGCTGTCCAGGGTGCTGAAGTTTACAATCGATCACACGCTTATGTCTGCCTATTATAAAGTTATAACTTCATAATAACTATGCAGATCATTTCTTATGATCAGATTTACTTTGTATGGCAGAGTTAGTTTAATCAGCAGTGGTGGGTAATTCAGTTGATTTGATTTGAGGGTAAATCGTTGCGTTTGAATCTGTGCTCATCTGTCAAACAATCAGTCAGACAAAAGACTCAGCTTTGAAAAATAAACCAACATCTTTTATTTGGTGAATGGTTTACATCAATAAATGAACTAAAGGCAGAGCTCTGCTCAGTTAAAGTATCTTTGCTTTATACATAGCGAATAGTATAAAGTGATTATATGCATTTGTGTCCATTCAAAGGGTTCCACCTCATCTGGAATCGTTAACCACTCCTGGAAACCCATAGCTGTTCTGTTTAAACTTGTCCCTGTATAGCATTTGCATGACAAAAATGTGTCACTCAAGACTTCAGTGCAACTAAAGATGTAAGAATGAACTGGGGAACACATTTTTAACACTATAAAGTGATTTTACTCCATTTCAGAGTGTTGAGAAGCTGAAATTGTTGAAAAAAAACAATTTTTCTCTGGAGTCTGGTTGTTAAAATTAGTCAGAGTGAAGTTTATTTAATCAGATCTGTAATCAGAAACATGCATCTTTGCAATGAGTCGCCTGTTTCCACATTCAGTGGGTCATTTTTGGCTGAAGGGACAAATCTAACAGAATACTGGTTTCCTGAAAACTGATGATCAAACTACACACAGAGAAGCATTTTTCTTACAGTCTCCTGGACAAACTTGTGTGATTTGTACTGTATCTATATTGTGAGTGTACAGCGTAAACATGTGCGGTGTGAGTAGATGGGTAGCAGTATTGATTGGTTTGCCTTGAAAATGTCCATTGGAATATTATGGTGTTGTGTCTGGAACGGGTGGTTTCATGAGAATGACTCAGCAGATTCACAGGTGTGTGGATCCCTCCTCAAAGAGGCTGGAAAAAAAGAGGGATAAAGGAAGGCAATCAGAGAAAAATGTAAAATCAGTAAAATCTTATGATAAAAACGTTCCCCTTTTTTATCACTTGGAATTAATGATAGATTTTTCACTCAGTTGGGGTGGGGGTGGGGGTGGGTGGGTGTTGTGTGTTCCTACCAGCTGAAAGTTGTTTAGAAGGTGATCTACATCAATGTCATTGTAGCTGTCCTGGAAAGTGCTGGGTTCCTCCCTGGACTCTTCCAGGTCATTAGTTCCAGGATCCTCTAGACTATTTGCAGGAGAAGACATGAAGTATTTTAAGATTTCTGCAGGTTTACTATTTTTTTTTAAACTACCGGTATCTTATTTCTTTATTATTTACAGGTTTTCTCTGTTTTCACTTCTAGGAATCCCATAATTTCACTTACAAGCTTTTAACAGTCTTTTTACACAAGCAATTCCTTCTTTATCATAAAAACAAGCCCATGAATACTTTAAACTTGATGCACGTGCTAAGTTAATGGCATTTAAATCCAAAAACACACAGGGGAAGTGGTGTTGCTACATAGTTAAAGTTCATGCTCTTGTTTTCAGTGATGGTGTGGTCGACATTTACCTTCTCTTCCCTGTTAAGACCGAGTTCAGGTATTTCTTGACAGCCATCTGTTTACGGAAGCGGCTGTAGTTGTCTGTAAAGATGGCGTCTGAGTGGCGCTTCACCGGCTCCTCCATCAGCTCATCACTGGCCCAAGAGAACAATGAAGGTCGCCTCAGTCACAAACGTTAACAGCTTTAAATTAATTGTGATTCATGTGTCAGTTGACATGTGTTTGCGTCCCTCCTGGCTATAGCAAACATGTAGTGAAGGGGTAATGGCGTATATTAACCTTTAAAAATGTTTAGTCAATTACAAAACGCATGGCCGAGCAGGCAGGTCTTTTACTGCAAAATGTCAGAGATTTTCCGGATGTTAAACTTCAGGTTATTTTTAATTTTGCCCTGACATGAGGGTAACTTGCTAAATACAGCATTGAAGCACATTTCTAAGATATTTCGTTAAATTGCCTGGATGAAGTACAATTTGAAAATGCAATAATTTTTGATGTATGAGGTCTGAATGAACTGTAATTGTTCACAATTGGGTCCCAAAAGCATGATTTTGAGGGAATTTAGCATTTTTGACTGTTTTAACAACTTTCAAAACAGATCATTTTACAGTTATATATTCACAGTTTATAAATAAACAAATAATCAGGCAGGTTTTCCTTTGCTCGTGTTTTTTCTCCGGGTTCCTAGATTCACCGTGACCTGAAAATCACCCACCTGACTCTCTTCCCGATCAGAGACTCCAGATATCTCCGTGCTGACAGCTGACCCAGGAGTTTGCTGTAGCCGCTGGTGAACAAACCATCTGCGTGCCTCGTCGGTCTGCAGAGCATCACAAGACAGCCGCGATCAAATCTGAGGCTATGAAACGCCACACGAGGACGCGCCGACGACGCGCGCACCAGCTCTTCTTGTAAGTTCATTTATTGGTCATTAATCACAATAATGACGTCCAAATAAATAGAAACGGGTGCAGATAGTGATTGCAGCTTTTAGTAAATGTTTCAATTAAAATTTCTTGTGACTAGTTGCATGCGTAAACCCCTGCAATTATCCAGTTTATAAAATGTTTTGACAAGACCGATATGAATCAGAAAATCGCGAATCTGAATTGCAGCATCTGTTACGCAGACATGATTCACAATCTCATTCTCAATCTACAATTTAGACATTACCGGGGTCGTCTTACCTCATGGATGTGTATGGCAGACTCAGGGTCCGTGTGTACAACACACTGCACAGGGCTATCAGGAAAAGTAGCTGGGGGCCGGTACGTTGTAACATCGCTCTTCACCTAAAGATCAGAAATTAAATTGTTTTTTTTTTCTAACTTGAAAGTTTTATTAGAAGTATCCGACAAAACACAATTGAATCCAGCGCGTAATTGCGCAGAGGCGGAGAAGCCCAAAACATTGCCCCTCCAACCCTGCTGCTACATTATTCAACTTACATATTGATTTAAGCTTGCAAAAAGAAAAGTATATTCCCAATTTAGTTATTAACCACACTGTTTTCAAGATCACAATGGGCCAAATCCAAATGATTAATCGATGCGCACTGGGGCTGATTTCTGTATTTCGTTCGCTTTCGGATTTAAGTTTTGAAGATTTAAGCCTTTAACCTTAAAGTAAACTGTGAAGTAAACTGAAAAAGTTCAAAAAGAGTTTTGGGTGTTAAATACATTTCGTAAACTGGTGGTCTGTGAATGTTGAGAGAAATCTTCTAAATACAATGACGCGTGTTTACGCCCAACGTGATAATAACATTAAACATCATCGTACTTTCTATTTTAAACATATTCAAAATATCACCTTCTCGTTGATATTACATATACTAATAACATATTCTATATTTAAATATCTTAAGAGCTTTTATGAAGTTGAAAATCAAAACCTCGAATGTGCAAATGATCAAGAACATAAAACTTAAAAGATTCTAAAATAAAAAAAAGAATGCAGACATAATTTAACATCTCACCCGTGTTTCAGAAAAAGTTCTCTTCCTTTGGCTCTGTGTTTTCCTCTTGTGCTCTTCAAAGTCTGGATCTTCTGTATGTCCACTTCTTCCCCCTTGCCTTTTTCTCCTTTGCTCCTACGGGTCTGCTCCCATTTTATACACCTGGATGTTTCTCACAAAGCGGGGAGGGGGGCACAGGATTCGATCTGGGCCTATAGGACGTCATTAGGTCCCTGCTTCCGTCATCAGTCTTACTCACGGTCTGAAACTAAAGAGGCCTGTGTTAAAATTAGTACGTTTTTTTTTTCATTCCCCAACTAATTGTTTAACAGTGGTTGTATCCTAAAGTTGATGCCATTACCTCATTTACTCCTTCTCCTACATCACATGGTGGTCTGCTGCAAACAGACAGCAAGGAGGAAAATGGTCATTGGGTTGATAATCTATTAGGGGAGACTCAGACATTGGTTGCTTTTTGTCTGAAGAAATAGGAGAATAGCACCTTCAACGGCAGGGTCAAATGGGCAAATGCACTTTCACCTGAAAACCTTTTTTCCTGTGGATTTCTTAAAAAAATATTTCACTTAAGCCGTCTCTTATAAAACCAACAATATAGTTTTCCTTTGGCAAAAACAAAACTATTGGAAAAATAAATCTAAACAAGAAATTAGGATAATCAGCACTTCCTTCCTTTTAAGCTATAGTCATGGATAATTTATGAGTGTGGAAAGAAATGAATTTTTTATCCTTCTCGTTGAAACGAGCCATTTTAGTGGTTGAATTCATCAGTGCACAATTGTCAGGGAAATGTACAGCTGGTAATTCATTGCAGGTTCTACTGGAACAGCAAAATGGAGACTTTGATAAAACCATCCCAACTGTCCTGTAAAGGTCATTTGGGTGGGCAGTGGAGATTTATCAATCATTTGTACCATATATAGGCTGAAAAGACATGTTTACCAGTATAGTTTTGGCCTATATTCATTTCCTCTCCCATCTGGTTTATTGTCTTGCCATTTACGTTTATCTAATTCCACAACAATGTCATTGAAATCTGACCGCAGCTATTTATATCTCTCTGTAGAAGGCTCAGGTTGAAAAAGAAAAAGGTCTTATAGATTTGAAATACAAAAACAGCCTTGCAGGTTGCTTGCAAGATAATGTTTTCTATTTAAAGTTTCGCTGATCGTCATCAAAAGGACTCGACTGAGGTGTTTGTGAGTCTGAGCTGTAAGTCAGTTCCGGCCACCATCCACCCATCCATGACCATTTTTCTCCAACGACAATGACCAAAAAATACTTGCTTGATTTGGCATAAGATGGAAATGTGAGGCTGCAGAGACTGGCGCAAAGAAAGGAAGGTGAAAAGGAAAATGTGTGGTCTGACACCACTTGTGATCTGTCACTTCGTCCTGTCTAGAACTGTCACTTTACATTTATACTCCTCAGCTTACTAAATATCCCTCAATGTAACTGTCACTTTGTTTCTCCTCAAATTCTAGTTCATTGCACAGAAGAGGAAATAGTCAAGAAAATGTCCATCAACGTGATTAGAGAGATTCTAACAGATGAGCAGTGGTGACGTAACCGTGTTCAGTTGAACGTCTACTCGCTTAGATCTGCTCTTTTTTTTTTAAATCAATTGCTCCGTTTCAACTCGCTAATTCGTGTGATAGGTGTGGTCTGTCTAATGCTGAGCTTATTTCCACCCAGTTAGTTGGAGAAGTTGAAGTATAACACAAGTCCAATACAAATCTGCCTAATATTTTATCAACATTTAGCTTCCAGGAAAGCTGTGAAGCATCAAATGGGATCTGGTGACATGTCTAGTCTGAGCAATGTTTTCCAGAAAAATATGATTCATTCTTCTCTTCAGGTGCAGTTGCACATGGCAGACAATGAACGCAAATTTCATTTGCCACTACATCATGACAACAGCGTCTCTGGCCATCCTGATTCTTTGATATCTCCTCCCAGTCAGCAGATGAACCCCCCCCCCCACCCACCCACCCACAAACCACCCCCACCACCTCCCCCCACCCCCCAACCATGATGGCACCATCTCAACCTTAATGTGATCAGCCCAGAAAGAAAGTAGATTACGCAGAAGTCCATGGGAGAAGCAGCAGGTCTAATTGACAGCGGTGATCGGAGGCAGATCCCTTCAGGAAGAGGAAACACATAGAGGAAATATCAACGTTATTATGTTGATGGAATGTACGGATGAAAACGTTCCTATAGATGAGGAACAGGCTGCCTCAAAAAATGTGCATGCAGGACAGAGGACCACTGGAATGATGGCTTTTCTCTTTAGTACGTTGACTAACTGTGAAACTCTCAGCAGCACCGCTGGCCATACTCTAGTTCCTGACCCGTTTACTGTGGAAGAACCCCACCAAAACCCTGTTTTCCATTCCCTCCACCCCTGTTTAGCAAAGAATATCATACATGAAATCTGCATTGTTGGTGGAAATGAAATATAGGAAGAGGGAATGCATTTTATCATGTGTATCCAGATTAATAGTCTCACAGATTCCACTTCAAGACCCCAGACTCGGACAAAGCGTTTGTTTTTACCCAGCACTTTTCCCTTGTTAGATTAGCATTAGCTGCTCTGGTGCAATTCTCTGTCACCCCACCTTTTCTTCCCACATCTCTCGACCTCTTGCTTTCCGGGAGACCTTCCGATCTTTGTCATTTTGGCTTCATTTACAGCTGCCCACCTGACACATTCACTTGACTCCTATATCCCCCACTTATGTCACATTCTTGAAGCTCCCTGTCGTAGGTCCTGAAGGTTCCAGGTAGTGTTTCCTGTCATTTTTTGCATGCTTCAACGGGATTTGTTGCGTAAATGTATAAATCTAAAACAGTTTGGCCATATAAGAGTTCATGCTGATCTCACCATTACTCACTCCACCCACACTTGCTCTTAATCCCAAACCAATAAAACTCATTTGAAATCTCTCCCTTTTGTCTGCATCACAAATCAAATTCCTATATCCTACTTTTCCCCATCTTCCCCTTGAATGCTGCCCATCCTTCTTTATTTGAATTTTCTTGCCTACTTTTTTGGACCTGGTGCTTTAGATTCCATCACTCTTGCGGACCGCTGCCTCAGTATAGCATGTGCAGTAAGGTAGCTCAATACTCAATACCAAACTTTTAACTCTGAATGGTCCATGTCTCGATAATAAAACACTTTCCCTCATGACCCTTCCACCAATCAATGCGATGAAGGGAATCCCTTGCCTGCTGAATGCCTCCTCTGCAATACATTATCCAATTAGCAGACCACACAGTGACAACTCTGATGGCAGATTAGTGATGGCAGGTGCCCCTCTGATATAGACAGACAGTATAATGGCAGAAAGTAGGGCAGACACAGAGCAAAAGAGTTTATAAATACCTGAAGGAAATCCTCTGAAGTCAGTGTTTTGTTCTTTTTTTCATTTAGACTATAAATGAAAGAATTGATGTTGCTTTATTTTCCACAATAGTTTAATTTTACTGTGTTTAAAGTTACTTGTACGCAAGTAAAGTCTGCGCTAAATGAGAAGAATAATTCCATTCATAAAGTCATGTGCACCAATAACTCATCACGCTAAACTAGTTGGACGAAATGACATCATCATGACATCACTGCGAGTGGCATTTACGGCCGCTGTCGTCATGCCTGTCAGTGAGTTGCATTTCACGTGTGGGATGGCTCATCCGCTGCTGGACCCAGTTGGGATTGTGATGGATTGCAGGCCAATGATGAATGTGGAAATTATGGCCAAACTCTCCTGATGGCTAAACCTGGTTTGTTGCTACAGGAGACCAGCTGGAATAACGCTGTAACGTAAATATGTGAACCACACAAATGTGTGTAAAGAACTCCGTCATGACTGAAATTTGAGCACGTTAGATATCTTCTTTATACTAAATTATAGGAATAAATGTTAGCTTCACAGTAAATAGAAATAGTGTTATTTCACGGCATTTTAGCAGCACATACGTCATCGGGGGATGTTTTTTCTCCAGTTACTTAGCGACACGTACACACTCATCAGAGTCCCTGGAGGTAACTTTAATGGGGGCCTTGTTTTTGGTGTACGGCCTCCTGTACAAATCAATTAGAGCACCAGAGCTCTTCACTGCATCCTCAATTAACTAAATACATAAATACATTTGCTCTGGATTCAGCCCCACGGCAGACATTACGCACTGCAATGCCATCCTGAGACTTTAATTAGTGCAGAGAGAGAGAGAAAGACAGACAGAGAAGGAAAGAGAGGGGGAGAGCTCAGACCTGTTATTACCCCCTATTACCAGCCAAGCTTCATCAGTTACACCGAGTACTTTTCTGTTTTCATCTATCTATCTATCTATCTATCTATCTATCTATCTATCTATCTATCTATCTATCTATCTATCTATCTATCTATCTATCTATCTATCTATCTATCTATCTATCTATCTATCTATCT
Source organism: Takifugu rubripes (assembly GCF_901000725.2). Lineage (NCBI taxonomy): Eukaryota > Metazoa > Chordata > Actinopteri > Tetraodontiformes > Tetraodontidae > Takifugu > Takifugu rubripes. Next base: position 6,512,835 of record NC_042288.1, read on the forward strand.
ATCTATCTATCTATCTATCTATCTATCTATCTATCTATCTATCTATCTATCTGCCTGCCTGCCTGCCTGCCTGCCTGCCTGCCTGCCTGCCTGCCTGCCTGCCTGTCTGTCTGTCTGTCTGTCTGCCTGCAGATGTGTAAAGTGCCTCACGGGTTCTTCCTCTCATCTTGTCCAAAATTTAAGGCGTTTTTAGGTGTAATGGCAGCGCTTCCAGCCTGACGTCGTCCTGCTCTTCTGGGTCACACCTGAAAATAACGGCGCCGCCTCGGATGCTGTAAGCTGCGGCTGGGCTTTTCTGCTTGGAAATGTCAAAATGTTTTTAGGTAGATGTCTCAGAAAATGAAACGAAGCGCATTTGTCAGATTTTGGAGGTGTGGAAAGTTTTGGGGAGCATGTCAGCAGTAGTCGAGGCCTGTAACATTAATCAAATCCCAAAATGAATATCTAATATCACAGAGAATATTGCAAAAGAGGGTAAAGTTAGTCATTTTCCAATTAATTATTGTACACCATACGCCTCTACATTGTAACGGCAGTATAGGCCTCCAAGAGATGATCAGATAATTATAACTGAATGGGGGTGTGACTGTGAACAGACCCACTTGATTACCCACCACTTCCCCACTAAATATCAACTGATCAGCTGGGGTGACAGTGAACTATACAACACTTAATATAATCACCTTTATGGTCAAGGCCGCCTTGTATGAGACACAATGATTAGCCTCAACATTAATCCAGGCTTACTTTCAACCGATGCACTGGAAATGGTGCCCAGTCATTTCCACAAGTCATTTTTTTCGGACTTTGTCCTAAACTTTACTCGCTCAACCATCACAGCGGGGTGGCGAGCTGACGCCCCCGCCGGAGACACCCCGCTGACCGGCCCTGTGCTAAGCTCCTCCCCATTGGCTGAGTCGTGGAGGAAGAGGATGTCGGGACGGCAATGATGTCCGCGCTCATTTGAAAACTGCTTTAGCCCAAAAAGGAGTTTGGCTTCTCTATCCGACCTATTTCATGCTGTCACTTGGGGCTACGTTGTGTTTAAAGACGCACTGGAAGAAAGAACGACAAAGACCCCGCGACAAAAGCTAGACTTTTCTTTATTATGAGGTAAGCGGCTAACTGTCTCCCCGCTAGCTCAAAGTTAGCTTGGGCTAACCCCAGCTAGCGTATACAAGCCAATAAAAAACAAGGGAAGGCTGCGAGATTTTAGCGTTAGCATGCTAAAGCTATAATACTTTTTAGCTCCTACCCCAGGTAACGCTAGCTAACTGTCAACATGTTACTTTATGTCCTATAAAATCACATGAACTCGTTAGAGCCGAGTTTTAGACGGGTTTTGAGTTTTAAAGACAAGGAAAGCGTTTTGGAATATGTATATATATATATACTGTCGCAAACTGTCATAATAATCCCGAAAACATATGACAACAAGGTAAGGATGAGTCACCTATTGGGTAATTTAAAGCCTTCTTAAATCACATTACAAAAGTGCTTTAATGGTAACACTACCAGTATTTTTTATCTGGTTGCTGAAGATTGTTGTGATCGAGGTATGACCAAAGATCTTCTCTAAAGGAGTTTCTTCATGTCTTCATGTCAGAAATAATGCTGATATCTGGAACTCATGTCGGAAGTTGTGTATGAAGAGACAGCCACAATGATTGCAGCCGGGGAATTGCAGTCGTTTGTCCCGTTTGGACGTGAACACTGCAGGAACCATCCGAATGCCTTCAACCTGCAGCTGAGAGAGCTCCAGCCTGCATCAGAGCTCTGGTCCTCAGATGGTGCTGCTGGCCTGGTGGGATCCTTGCAAGAAGTTAGCCTACAAGAGAAAGAAGGGGTTGGACTGCATTGTTCTTACTGCCAAAAAGATTCAACTTTTACATATATGGATAGCTCATATTTTGTTAACTCTTAAAGTCAAAGGAGCAGAAAGCAGAAATCCAGCAATGTCACTTTTGTGTGTAATATTTAACTGAATGGTTTCATTGGTAGGAGTCCTGGCAGTTAAGGAAAGGCTGCACTGGGGCTGGTGAAGAGGATGTAGAGTTTGAAGAGGAGCTGTATACAGCAGGAACTGTGGTGGTCTGGAGCCAGGGCAGTCGGAACCAAGCCTCCAATGTGTACAAGGCCTTTACCGTTGACAGCCCTGTGCAGCAGGTAGGCTACTGGATATTGTTTTAAGAATATTTTAAAGCAGCATTCTTTGAAAAAGAATTTCCAAGTTCAAATGGGCTTCCTTCTTTGTTTGACAGGCCTTATGGTGTGATTTTGCTGTTCCTCAGGCTAAAAAGAATGGTATTCCATTATCTATCTTTTTATATAATCAAGCTATTAAAGTTTAAATCAACTCTTCAAATGTTACATTGGATTTTTTTTGCAGAGGAAGAAGTGGAGAAAACCGTTTGCATCGTTCAAAGCGCCTGTATCAATGTCCACACGATGACTGGGAAGGATTTCATCCCGCCGCTGCCCTTTCCGGTGAGAGAGGGGAAGCTGATCCGAGTCAGAAATCAGTTGAAACTGTCCGACAAACATCTTAATTCAAATTCACCTTTACGTCTGTGTTTCATCCAGGTCTCCAAAGTTTGGGTGACAAAATTTGGACTTTTGTTAGAAAGAAAAAACACAGCTACGGAGGCACAATTCTGTCCCCCCGGGTACGCAAAGCATCACAATCTAACCCCCCCCACACAAATAACACATGAAAGTATTGTGAAATGATGCAGTTGCACACCAACAACTGGGATTTGGCAGCTTACAGAATTGTTTCTTGTCCTCTAAAGGGAACCTCTGCCCACAATTTTCAGCATGCTTCATCCTTTGGATGAGATTGCTCCAGTTGTGTGTAAACCAGGAGGTAACGCGTCTGCATTCTTTCCCTTTCTGCTCCTCTCTGTCTGAATCAGATGTCCTATTTAATTCCACCCTCTGTGGTTTCTAGGTCATTTTGAGGGGTCACGTGTGCAGTATGCCTCGGATGCCGCCATGACCATCGTGTTCAGCTGCTGTCAGCCCTCTCTGGTCGTTTCTTATGACACGGTCCAGGCAATACACTCTGTTTGGGTTTTACGCAAGGTCACGTGTGATGTAAGAGATCTCACACACACACACACACAAGTGCATAAACACAAATACAGCCGTCTGTACTCTATTTCTTTTACCACTCAAGGAGCGTTCGTCAGTGTTGCGGTGCCCAGTCGATCCAGTCGGAACACCATTACGTCTGATGGCGTCAGGATTTCTGACCTCTCACCTTCGTAACATGTCCAACCTGGACTCTCCTTGTGGGGTTGGGGCACATGGGCTTGGTTCTGGAACTGGTCCAAGGTTTGTGATACGTTGTTTCTTTTTCTGAATATATTATGAAAGAATCAGTCTTGCAGATATAAGTGTTTTGGGGCTTTTTGGTCAAATAATGGTAATGTCACTATTTTCTGGATGTATTTACATTTACAGCGAAAAAGCTTCTAAAATATAGCAAAAAGGAAATTTCTGTCTGTGAGACCAGTGAAAGGAGCTCAGTATTGTCCATTTCCGGGTCCTTTTCTTCTGTTTTCATGTAGTTGTACAGTCGGCACCACGCCTCCTCTCCACTGCAGCCCTTTACACAGTCACCAGAGCAGGATGACACCATCTTCGCCTGGATATCACTCGCGGATTCACTCTCCATTATCCAACATGGCTGCCCTCAGGTAGGAGTGCTTCATTATTCACCTGCTTATTGTGAAGAAATCATCCAAATGTGACGTCATTTGGAGTTGGTACCAGAGTTCATTCGAGTGTTCTGATCGTTTTCCTCTCTTTTAAGCCGCGCTCATTCCCCAGGCATGGCAGCTCCCTCCTTTTCAAGCACGTCTCGTTTCAACGCGTCTTTCCACAGCCCGCACCCCAGGGGTCAGAACAGCGTGTTGCCTTCCCCCAACAGCACGATCAATGAAACCATGCTGGTGCCGGAGATGGCGCCGATCATACCTGACCTCTGCATGGAGCAGGTGTGGAGCGAGACAGTAACAGCTGGCTGTTGCAGGTAAAACAACTGCCCCCCCCCCTGCAAAAAAAAATCTGCTGACGATTTACACCCTCGTCACGTATATTTATTCCTGCAGGGAGTTGAACAGCCAGGCGTCTAAAGTCTTCCTGACCTCTGATTTCTGTGAAAACCGCTACCTCTGTTTCCTGGTGGAATCTCATCAACACCTAAGGTCAACAGTTAATGTTAATATCAGCCACATTTCAAACAGCACGCCCCTTCTTTTCACCGTGGATAACTATTACACCTTTAATGACCTTTAAAAGATTTTCTGAATCGTTTCTACAGATGTGTGAAGTTTATTGAGAGCAACGATACATCTCAGTTCATCTTTGCCTCTGTCACAACCATCCCTGCCAAGGACGCAGAGCCGCTCCAGGTGATTTAGTTTTATAGTTTATTAATATCCAAACAGTGCATCGTTAGGAAGGGAATTAAATATTGTGATCATTTCCAGTTAGACCTTTTAATGTTTAAGGTTTTCTGCGATTTGCCAGATCAGCGCCCATGATATATAAAAAATGGATTTAGGAGGGTATTTTGTTGTGTGACTTATTGTTAATGTAGTATGTTGAATTCTTGTATTGTATGACACTTGTTCAAGCTGCAATTTATGTTTTAGACAGTTTTTACTGTTGCACTTTTTTTTCCTCCTAACAACAGACAATAGATGCCATGTTGATTCTTGAGGCTTGTGGAAGTCTGGTGCTGTATACTGGGATCACCCGGGTAAGCAGTAAGACTCATTTTAATTTAATTTAAACTGTAGTTTTCCACAATATTGCTATGAACTCTGTTCTGTGTGATCTTTGAATTTCTCTAGGTCAGTAAAGTGTTTGTTTCGGGCCTCTTCTCATCTAACTTCAGCCTCCCAAATCACCTGTCTCATCCGAATGCCCCCGTGGACAATGTTAGCACACCGGCTAATGCTGGCAGTCGGCACCTCCAAAGACTAGACGAGGTGAGGATTACGTCTTGTGTATCCAAAGGTTATGTGTGTTAACCATTCCCTGGCCGCTGAAATTCTTGTCTTGTAAACAGTTTCCAGAAAAATAGAATTCTATTCTTTGTAATGTCCGGGAATTCATTGGATCTTGCAGCGTTACATATTGTACATTCTCTTGTTTATTCTTTTGTTTTACAGTTATTACTGACTTTTATGTGACCCAATTGTGGCTGCTCACTTACTGTTTTTCTCTCATTTTCCCAGTTTTTGCATCACTTCTCTGTTTTGCCCTCTTTCAGGCTGCTATGCCCTCACCAGTTTCAGAGCTCAGGGGTCTAAACGTTAAACACCACGAAGCTTCGTTTTTGGAAGATTACACCTTCCAACAGGCCTCACCCTGCATCCGTGCCTTACGGGATCCGGTTTCAAACAGGGTCACACTGGTAGGGTCATTTCAGTTAATGTGGGTGTATTTGTGTCTTGAAGGGAAATTTAGAATGAGATTGCACGGAAAGTATCACGTTACTTGAAATTGACCATAAAACTGCACAAAATGTCCGAAAGCTATAGTGCCTTAAGCTTTCCAGCTCCAGACTTGATAAAATATACCAGGTTTTATGTATTTTGAATAATAATATTGCATAATAGTAGAAGTGTAAGTGTGGCTAAAATTCATTTTGTTTCTGTGTCTTTTTAGTCAGGTGGTTGTTGCAGGGTTAAGAACCTCCTGAGATGCTTAAATAGAAACATATCACTGTAAATATGTTAGCATCAGGCTTGCTTTGCTTGTAAAAACCAATTATGTGGTGTTTCTTATTTTCCTCTCTGCTATCAGTGAAGATTTACAATGTAGATAAGCACAGTTTTTTTCCATCAGACAGAGCTAATCCGGCCATATTGATTTGAAATTGGACTGAAAGTGTATAAATTGAATTTATCTGCCATCTGTGTAGGAGCTAAGCAGTGGCGTGATGCTGAGGATTTCCATTCCTGAGATTGCTACCTCAGAACTTGGTGAGTGGACGCAAACTGTATAATGACAATGCTTCTAGTTGTTGATGCCAGAAACAATCTACACAGGTTGGTTTAGTGGTTGGATGGGTCGGAAATATTGGTTTTGAGGGCTGATCAAAATTGCTGATGACATAATTTAGATAAATTCAATATGCTTTCAAACGCAGCTTCCTGCTGATGGTCAGACTGTGACATCAGTAAAGATTCTATATGTACCTTCTAGATAAGGTCAGCTGCATCTCAACACCAGAAATAATGTGTACATCTTTTAATCTGCTTCTTATCCCAACTATGGGTGGTAAATATGCTTTTTATATTTTTATATCAAATGTGATTTAACTCAGAAGGTTATCTCCTTTTGGAAATTGGCTTTTCACAAATAAATTGTAAATTAACATTTTAGCGCAAGTAAATGATTTAAAACAGCTGGGAAGGATTATGATTGTGGATTAATTGAGTGTTACTGTAATATCTGTTTGGAAATGTCTTGTGATAATCCATCTACTCCTAAATTCATAACAGGTCTATCTTTATACATAAGCTGTGGTATATGTACAATGCGGTAGAGCAAAGAGTACCCATCTACCTGTGTGTGTGTGAGTGTTTATTTCCATGAAATCGTGGCATATTAATTTGAAGCCTTAAGTTAATTTTTAATCTGTTTTTATATTTCAGTCAAAACTCCCAGATGGCCATTTGCAAAAAAAAACTGAACGATAAGATATAAGGCTTGTGAAACACTCTCAGGTTATCTAGAACTGTAAAATTTCTGATAGTGTTTACATCTACAATCACGTCCACTACTCATCTGTTCTGACCAAACCAGGTTTCTCTCTGTCCTCTGTGTCTGTGTGTTGCTCTCCTTTATTAATAAATCCTCTGGACTTGCATTTCTCACCCTAATTAAGTGGCATCCATCCACCTTTCTATTGACTTTCTTTCTTTTTTTTCTTTTTTTTAACCAATGATGTCCAATTAAGATATCCTGGTAAAGGTGATTAGAAGTCTTATTAGTCAGAATTGAAAAGAGTAACACTAATTGCTGTGGTATCAGTGGTTCTCATTTAATGTCCTCGTTCATTTTTTTTTTAACTTTAAGCCAAAAGTTACCTTTTTCTTTTGATACATTTCAGTGAGGAAATGCCTTCAGGCGATTCGTTTCATCTTGCCCAAAGACGCTGCCATGAAGGTTTGTCAACATGTACTAGAATCCCTTTTAATTAAAAAGAAATATGACTTTTCACTGACTGATATGATACGTTCTGTTCCTGTTATATTGCAGGTTTTGGTTAAGTGGTATAACATCTACAATGCCCCCGGTGGTCCCAGTGCTCACGCAGAGTGGAACCAGTTTGTCACATGTTTCATGACATTAATGGGCTACAACACTGAACGCCTCACGTGGACGCGAAATGTGAGTCAGTCAAGAGTCTTCACAATTTGTATTTGTGGAGACACTCTGTCAAAAATCAACTTTAGAAAATGTCCAGTGGAACTGATAATGAAATAAATCTATAATGTAATGTCCAAGTTCTTATTTGACCCTGAAATGTTTTATTTTTTTCATCTGTCCTTCTCCCCACCGAAGCTACACTTTAAATTGCCTCTCTCACCGGTGATTGCTGCAAAGAAAGCTCGTCCTTCTGACGGAGGCTCTGACGAGGTGTGTCATGAACATCTGATCCTTTATCTTGATGTTATTGTCTCGTCCAAATTGACCCGCAGTCTCAGAAGGCTGGCCCAGGTTAGAGGAGTCTCAACTGCAGTGGAGGTTCAGAAAACACGATGAGAAACTTTCAAACTATATACTCAGATTCAAATAACCCAGATCTCCACAGATTAAAAAGAAAGAGACAATATTCTGGGAATGTCTTTAGATGCTCTCAATATATTTAAATCACAGATTGAAAATTATTGGAACTTGCTTATAAGTTTAAAATGCAAATGTGGCCTTTCCAGAAAGCCCTGATAATAATAATAATAATTTATTTTTATTTCTTTACCCTCTCAAGGACTGGGACTACCTACTGGTGTCTAATTACCACCGTCAGTTAAATTCCCAGCCGGTCTCCGGCCCGGTCGATGCTAGTGTTTCCAGCAATACATGCAGAACTGACACTGGCGAGTTGCCCACTGTAAGTAACTGACTTTTCGTGGTTCTGATGCTGCAATACTTGATTTCCCAACATTTTATGTTTTAAAACGTTTTTTGTTTGTACCTTTTTTTTTGGAGTTTGATGTTAATTTTTGGAAACTTGTTCACAAACTGCAAACCTGCCATGTTGTTTTTAAAGGCCAGATTAGCCTTACAAAAAAAGGGTCTTGGGAATATAAAAACTGAATCAAAGGATTCCACCTTTGGTATTTTGCAGATGTCTGCTCCCACCAGTTCATCTCTGAAGCTGGACAGTTCAGCTCCACTCTTCCCTCACATCCCAGGGCTTTTCTACGTTCTTCACCTGCTCTATCAGGAACTGCAACTGAATGAGTTGCAGAGAGAAACGGCTGCGTCGCTGGTCTGTCTGTTACAGCAGCTGGCCAGGTAATAGCTACCTGTTTTCATATTTTATTCTACCGTTTGGGATTATAAAGAAGAGGGAGGTATAGAGTACAAAAATGATTATGGATCTGATGATTATTAAAAAAAATACCTTTCTTCCTTATGAGAATCTGGGCTTCATAATTCTAGAAAGTGATGGCGGCAGTTTTTACCAATCTTTTCTCTTGTGCCTGTACATGTGTACAAGTCTGAAATGATTTGTACCTATAGCAACCAGCCTGAACACAGCCTGATGTCAAGTGAGCGCTGTGATTGGTGAGAATGACAGTAAATGAACAGGTTAAGTGGGAGGGTTTGGAACACTTCAGACTAATTGGTTCCTTGTTAAATTGTGGACTGCATTTTATTGCAGTTTTTTTAAAATATTATTTAAATAAGAAGAAAGTTCTTTTGAATTTTTAAGGGAATGCAATACACACAAATATAAAGTTACATTTACCTTAGATCACCTTGTATCTTCAGACTATTCTTGTAGAAGACTTTTGGAAGTGGCAAGATTAAAACAAATCAATGGTGTTGTGTGGCCATTAGTATTGTAAAAATCAATGCACTAGAATCTGTCTAAAAAAATTGAAAAGGATATGATGAAAAGAAAAGCAAAACAATTTAAGATTCATCCCAGAGGAATCTTTTACTGAATTGAATCACTGCTTATTAATTCTTCACACATAAACATATGCAATTGAGGTTGTTGGTTGGTTGCACTAAGATTAAAAGCAATTGATTATTTGAAGCAGAAGGCTAATGACTCAGAGCTAGTTTCCTGCTTCTTTTTTTACACAATAATTGTGTTAAATTACTTTTCAGAAGCAAATTGGATGCTAGGGAGTGTTTTGTCTACACTACTGCAGCAAAATGCAATAATTGAAAATTAGACATACTTGTTCATTCAGTGGGTGAAGTGAAGGACAAAAATCACTGCTGTATATTGTCAGCATATGTGATTAAATCTGCCATTGTATCAGAATGTATGTAATGTTTTTCCCTTTTCTGCAGAGATCTCCAGTTGGAAGAGTATGTGGATCTTTACTGGAGAGATTACCCTTCATTAATTATTGGCTGCAATGAGACCTGCATCATTGACCAGAGTAAGGCTCCTTTTTAACAGTCTTGTATGAGTTATCAAATCAGGAAACAGACCAGACATTTTGAATTAAGGCTAAATGGTCTGCAGCTGAAGAACTGATAAATTGGAGTCTGAATTTTAATTTAAGAGTTACCAGAAATCAGCATAAGTACTGATGCTCTCTGTCATCCTCCAAAAATGAAACCCAAAATGAAACAGAAATTTTTATCTTGCAGGTGAAAGATTTTTCTTGGTTATACTTTTATTCTAACACAGCAGAGCTGAGCAATGATGGAGTAATGTTGTGATGTGTTCCCTAATGCCTATCGTCTGGTCCATCCTCAGCGCTCTTTGCTCAGATGCAGCGTCTGTCCTTCCTGAGGACGGAGCCTCCTTGTGTGCTCGGCTGGCTCAGTAATTGTTTGCGGGGTGACAATATGGAGCCATTCCCCTACCTACCTGGCATTTGTTGGAGGACCAGGCTGCTGGTTTTGGTACAACTAAACATTCATTCTACACTTTTGTCTTGTCTTCTTAATAATAAACACTCCCTGAGGCATTAAAATACAAAATAGAGAGCAGAAACTGTCTGTGCTGTCTTAGTTGGTCACCGTTTCTTAGACTTTCTGCTAAGCAAGTGAGGGTAAAGAGGTCAGTTTTAGTAGAGACAGTTAGATAATCTATTTGTGTACCATGTAACTGATTTATTTTTCTGTACATACTATAGATAAAGAGCAATTATGAAGTGGTATGGCTGGAGATACAGTATGTACTGTACATGTGTGATTAGTATTTTTGCGGTTATTTTCCTGACAGATGAGAGAGAGTGTTGAGTTCAAGATAAACAGAGTGGAAACCCTTCAGATTCATGGTTAACGATTGGAAAACATTTTTTGCCTTGTTTTGCCTTACATCACATATTACACACACACACACACTTCCACAGGTAAAGCACCTAGATGGGATGAAATAAATGTAGGTTAGAAAAAGGGAGCTTCTGTATTGGTCATGGTCCTGAACATATGCCTGTGTTTTCTTCTCAGAGTTATGCTCTTTACATCACTGGAGATGAAAATGCTACTTCAACTGATATTTCAAAATACCTGGCCAAGGTCTCCGCAGGTATTTTTTTTATCATTTACCTTGGGGGATCATTGTAAATGTTTGGTGTAGCCCTCTCATTGTTTGTCTGCATTTGTGCACATGTATTGACAAGCTGTCATTATCGCATCTCAGCCCCATCAGTTCCTGCTTCAGGCTCCTATAACACAGAAAGAAAGGTGAATTATAATGACGCAGGTTCACCGGTCACTTGACTTTGCTTGTTTTTGCTTCGACAAAAGGCAAAGCAGTATATTGCTGAGGTGACAGCAATTGCTGGAGGTATGACAGAGAAGTGGTCATTGACTTTGTGGGAATTCTCTCCCTGCTTTATCTTGACATTTTTCAGCAACAAAACAAAACCAAACGTGCACACATGACCTGCTGTCCTCCACTCATCTGGAACAAATTGTCACCTTCATTTAACCTGTAGATGGAGTGCCTCTTCTGTTCAGTACCACATTTTAGCAACAATTGAAAATACTCCAGTTTGCTCAGATTAGGTGTTTCCTTCAAGTGCAGTGTAAATGTGTTGGGTATAATTTAACAGGGTAAAATGAGAAAAGACCAGAAAACCCATTGACCTTTTTTTTACCTGCTGTCTCTCTTATCTCTATCTTTATCATTATTCTCTTCCCACAGGTCAGAAGTCTCGCACAAGTGATGTGCTGTATAAAAGGTACTTCAACTCATAAATAGAGAAAATAACAATACTTACAAGTTCTTACTCATTATGAAAGATATTTTTACTGTATATTTTTATTTAAAATTTTATTCGTAAAGAACAGAACTAAAAAAAAAAGCACATCAGATTTGTGAATTTATATCATTTACCTTATTTTGTATTATTCGAGTAATAGCTTATTACTATGATTTGATCAAATGCATTAATGCTCTTGAGCAACTGATTTTGGTCACCATCCAGATCCAGATTCTTCTTTTTGAATTAAATTTGCCACCAGTTCATCCAAAAAAGGGAACTGTAGAAGTCTGCATGCATATACGGTATTTAAAAAAGTTTCAAGACCAGATTGTGGTAGTTCTGAAACCATTTTTCATACATCATTGTATGAAAAATCATGAAAATATTTTTTTGAGTAGTTTGAAAGAGATTTAAGAATTTTAAGTTTCTTTCATTTCCATTTTATATTTTCTTCACTTGTTGTTTGAACATTGTATGTGTGATTTTTGCTTTTTGAATCTAGACCAAGCAACCTGAAGATCTGCAGTGGGAACCTGGCTGAGCAGCTGGTGGTCTGGCTCACCTCAGAGGGTAAGAGTCAGCAGGTGTTTAAGAAATCTAAAATGGAATGTGCAAGAGAAGGTATTATTAGAAATGTAGACATTTCATACTTCACACTTCATAATTTTGATGATCTAAACAAGTTTAATTCAGTGCAGGCAGTCTTCAACTGAAAGTCACTTGTTTTATTTTCTCCTGATTGTTTTACTTCGTGATTTAGGCTTCACCTTAAAGGACCTGGAGTCTGTCCCCTTTGGGGTGGCGTTGCCCATCAGGGAGGCCATATATCGTTGCCGGGAGCAGCCGTGCCCTGACTGGTCAGAGGATGTTTGCTTGCTCATTGGACGACAGGATCTGACCAAACAAGCCCATAAAATGACGCTGGCGAAGAGCAAATCTGTGAGTGAAACAGCTACCGTACTCTTGATCCTGGCTGCTAGAATTCATGTTCCACTAACTGTGGTCACAATGTAATATTGTATGAATGACCCTGACTCATCTGCCAGTGTTTATGTAATGTTGAAGCAGAACAAATTTATTTGCTGCTTGATCTTTGACCATAGAGGGAGATACTGTATATGCTTAGTTTAACACATTTTGCTATGTTGTCAGAAGGGCCCATTTTGCTTACAAGCAATGCATCTGCAAAAATGATTAACTCACTTATAATTAATTACATATATGAAAAGGCTTCTGTCTAGCTGAATTAATTTGAAATGATTTAAAGCCAAAATTGATTTATTTTTATACCAATATTAGTTTGGTGGGTAGCTTTAACTTGAATGTGTGTAATAAATTGTCTCCAGTCTGTTGGTTCTGGGGTACCCCTGGAGCCTCCTGCAACAACAGAGCCAGATGAGGAAGAAGACGGGATGTCAGACATTATTCAAGCGGTACCCAGTGCTTTAATCACTTTTACCTCTCAACAGAAAGTCAGTCGAGGCCTGAGTTCAACTTTTTATTCCAGGTCACAGGACTAATCTGGAGTCATGATCTTAGAGTCCAAGAAGTTAGGAGGCTTTTGCAGAGTTCCAGGCCAGTGAGGGTCAACGTGGTCCAGTTACCGGAGGTTTCTGACCATGAGTACATAGAAGAGAAAGAGAACAAGTGAGTATCACTTTTTTGTTTGCCCCGACTAGTGTTTTTCAGCAAAATTGAGACAAAATCTGAAATTATAATGTATAATTTTTTTATCCCGTCAGTTGGTTTTTTCCCACCTAGGAAAAAACATTCTGAAAATGGATCAGTTTTCAGCTGTAGATCTCGTACTTGTCTCAAGCTCTGTCCTCTCCTGGACTCTATCTTAGGAGAAATCATTTGGGTGCCTCCTGTAATCATGGGTGGCCGTCATCTTCTGTCAATTATATAGATTATTTTGACTCAGAGTCTGTACTTGTTCCGGAGTTTGATTTACCTGATCTTTACATAAACGCCTTGTGTCTTCTTCAGACTCCTGCAGCTGTGCCAGAGGACCATGGCACTACCTGTTGGCCGAGGCTTCTTTACGCTCTTCTCCTATCAACCGGTACCAACAGACCCTTTACCTCTTCCAAAACTCAACCTTACAGGTAATTTTAGTGTATTTATGTTTAACTCGCATAAAATGCCTGGTTTATAGACTGGCTATGGTTCGTACATATTACGTTGAGTCCATGTATAATGCACCCATCTTTGCACAACCTCGGGATTTTTTGTACAAATGTTTTTTGTTTTTTTTTATTCTGCAAAGGCCGAGCCCCTCCAAGGAACACTACAGTAGATCTGAACAGCGGGAATATTGATGTTCCTCCCAACATGACCAGCTGGGCCAGCTTCCATAATGGGGTAGCTGCTGGACTCAAAATAGCTCCTGCTTCACAGGTCTGTGTCAGCATTTGTGGTCATTAGGCCATTTTGAAAGTAAAAACATAATACATGCTAGTCAATAATAAACATTATTTTTTATTTTCAAAAAGAAATTTTTGCTCCACTTTATTTTTACATTGCAAACTTGCTCCTTTTTTTAGGTGGATTCAGCCTGGATAGCCTACAACAAGCCAAAGAGCCCTGAGCTTGCCAATGAATATGCAGGCTTTCTTATGGCTCTGGGCCTCAATGGCCACCTCACTAAGCTAGCCACGCTCAACATACATGACTACCTCACTAAGGTACAGAGTGCTAAACACACTTTCGCAGATCTTTACGCAGCTCACACCTTGGCTTAGTGATAATTGTCGATATCTTTTCTTGTCACTACCCTGTCCTCATTTAACACACACACAATTACACATTGTTTTCTATATGACAGTAAATGAGAGATGTAAAGTTGTATGAGAAGCGAGGCAGTTAGTCAAAATGAAACTTTGTCCTCTGAGAACTTCGAACTGAGTTGAATCGTCCCACCTTTCATGTGAGAAAAACAACAGGATGGCGCATGTCAAACCATGTTTTTGCCAAATTACAAAAGACTAGATTCTAGAAATGCGGTTTAAGATAGAGTAACCATTCTGCCTCATTGAAACACAGACAAAGCTGGCCCTGCAATTTAACTCCTATGAAAGAACAAAAGAATTATCATTGCAATTAAGTCCTTATTTGCAATTTCTTTACATTTTTTTTACAGTTTAGATCAGAGGCTGTTTAAATCTATCTGACATCATTGCATATATTTTATTTATTTATTTTATATAAATTATGCTTTTCAACTGAATTCAAAAGATGAACACAAATTACATTGATCAGTTTGTCGTCCTTGAATGTTGTCTTTTACTAACACTGACGACACTGAGTCTAGCGTAAAAAGAGGTTGGTTTCAGAATTTCTGTGTTTGTGTGACGCTTTTCTGTGACATACTTTCTATCAGTTCATTAGAATTTTCTATGGCTGTGGTTTTTGAGAGGATGTGGAGGTGTTTCTGCATTCATCTTCTTAGCATTCCAGTTTTTCAGCTAGATACCTTTTGCAAAATACAGGTGAAGACTGTGGCATTGTTTGTCATAGTTTATCTGTGGTTTTACTATTCGTGTGTAATATGCTTTGCATGTTGTAGAATTGATTAAGACAAGTGTATTTCTCCTCTGAAGAAAATCCAATTAAATTTTGGGTCTAGTTTATTCAGAAGTCAGAAAACACACAGACACACACATATTCCTACCCTAACCCTACCCATCACAACAAATGCTAATCGTTTATATTACATATTAGAATCTTTACCCTAATAAGCAAGGCTTAACCCTCAAAGAGACTTTTAACGTAGTGAGAACCAGCCAAAATGACCCTACATCCCCAAAATGTCCCTTCTCTGAAAGTAAAATACATGTTTTGGTCTTCAATTTGCAGCATGTACAGAGAAGAACACACACTCCACAGGGGTCTAATGAAAACTGTCAAGAACTGGCAGCCTCAGATACCTGCAGCACACCCAAGATCTGAAACCAATTTATTTTGCATTATTTAGCACACTGGGGCACACATCACTTCATGATCATTTTCATAATTTCAATCCACTTTTTATATAAACTGACCCTTGAAGAATCAGTGTTATTGGCTGATGGAACAGACTGTTACAGTAAACTGTGTTGGGTTTGATTTATTGAAAATGCTCTGCCAAACTAAATATTGCATATATTTAATGATAAGTAACACCTTTTTCCAGTGGTTTTTTTTTCCCAGTGTTGCAATATCAACATTGTAGAAGTTACAAATAGTCTTGAGTGTTTATTTGATGCTGTAATCCCAGATCTACAGTTACTTAACAACTTTCTTTCTGTTTGACACCATCAGGGCCACGAGATGACCAGCATTGGGCTTCTTCTTGGTGTGTCTTCAGCCAAACTGGGCACCATGGACATGTCAATTACTCGCCTGCTTAGCATACACATCCCTGCACTTCTTCCACCCACTTCCACCGAGTTGGATGTTCCACACAACGTTCAGGTATTTTAAAGAGTGGGGAGGATATTTAGAAGAAAACAATAGATTTGGGCAGTCAAACTTTAGTATACATGGTGATTATGTGGATTACATGGCTGATAGCGTGTCGGTGTTCATTATTCCACACGAGTGTGGAAAAACGCACAATTATATACATACACAAATAGAAATTAAATTCTGAATGGGCTTTTAAATTCCTGTTTTCTGTTCTGCAGGTTGCTGCTGTAATTGGTATTGGGCTGGTGTACCAGGGAACAGGACACAGACACAATGCTGAAGTCTTGCTTTCTGAGATAGGTCTGTGTCTGTGTCTGTGAGCGTGTGTTACATTTCATTTCCTAGATTTGTATGCTTATTTGCCTTTCAAGTTCTCTGAATTCTTAGAATTAATATGTTAACTGAACAGCTGTGTCTTAATATTTTTCACTGCCTGATTACTTATATAAAATGCTTACATAAAAGTCACAGTTGGGAAAAAAAAACATAGCCAAACTTGCCTAACCTGGGTTTTCTTCATAACATTGGATTCTTAGGTCGTCCACCTGGACCAGAGATGGAGTACTGCACGGACAGAGAATCATACTCGTTAGCTGCTGGTCTGGCCTTGGGCATGGTCTGCCTCGGGGTAACTCACACCAACAATCTGTTATTCTCATGTCTGTGTCAGTGTAACTGCACAGTTTCTTCTGCCGGAATAGATTACATACTTTAAAGGATTATATCTACTTTTTTTTTTTTTTTTTGCGCTTCTTCCTATTTTTTTACTCTAATTGTTGCGTCACTTTTATGATCATTTTCCCTGCAACCGCCATGTCTTTATTTTTATTTTTTTGTAGCATGGCAGTAACCTTATTGGAATGACAGACCTGAATGTCCCAGAACAGTTGTACCAGTATATGGTGGGGGGTCACCGCAGAGCTCAGGCTGGAGCCAGCAGGGAGAGACACAAATCTCCAAGCTACCAGATCAAGGTAATTGGATAGATCCTTGTCTCATTTTGTAATTTCTGTTCTTTTTATCTAATAAATAGTTATGTTTTCAACAAGAGAAAAACATTTTCAAATGTGAATACTTTATTTCCAGGAGGGTGACACTATAAACGTAGATGTGACATGCCCCGGTGCCACGTTGGCCCTTGCCATGATCTACCTCAAGACCAACAACAGGTGTCTGTTTGGAAGAAGTGCTTAATTGTTGGCCATAGTCATCATCTAGTTCTCATCAGCTAAGCATTGCGCAAATCTTACCTCACAGGGATCAAATCAAAACTTTATTTTTCAGTAACTGTAGTTGTAGTTTCCTGGTTTTGGTCAAGAGGTTCCTCTGTTTTTTAGTCCTCATATAATGCTGTCTGTGTATTGGTTGAGAGTTTTGCAAAGGTGGACATTAACACCTTCTTGTCTCTTCCTGTTTTTGCTCGCTAGTGCGATAGCTGATTGGCTGAAACCTCCAGATACCTGGTTCCTACTGGATTTTATCAAGCCCGAGTTCTTGCTGTTGAGGGTTAGTGTGCCACTATGAGAGTGTGTGCTCATACACATTTTCCTGTCTGTACTTTTGCCACCTTTCTATGGTCTGTCTGCCTGATATCCTGTCTTTCTTTGTCCTCACAGACTCTTGCTCGGAGTATAATCATGTGGGATGAAATCCTGCCTAATGCTGAGTGGGTCAAGAGCAATATGCCTCAGGTGAGAACACACACATTCACACAGATTGCTCTGACAAATTTTAAACACCAAGTCACTCTGACATGTAAAGAATTTTGTCTAGTAAAAGTTCTTTCTCTCACTTATTCGAGAGATTCAGTCATTTTAGTGATTGATGTTGATTTTTTTGAGCCTTTACAGTATTTGATATTATGGTTAACCTCACTGCACCAGCAAATCTGCTCTAAATCATACTGAATTCTTTTGAAACAGAAACAATTTGTTTGGATGTACGGTAATTGTTCACCAGTTGATATTCACTGGGATTTGTTCAAAACCAGCAGGAAAAAACATTTGGGTCACTAACATGTAAGCCTTGATTGTTTTGGGGTTTTCTTTTAGATTATAAGAGAGTCAGTTGACCCTTTAGAAGACATCAACGTGGAGACAATGACGTGAGTGCTCCGTCATTACCGTACATCTTCTCCTTTGGCATCACTTCATTGTTACGTTAAAACATAAAATAAGAGAATCAACTTAAATTTTATCCCATCTCTGACATGTTATGTGTTTTTTCCTCAGCCAAGTTCAGGACTACATAACTGCGGGGGCTTGTTTGGCATTGGGTTTACGCTTTGCTGGCTCTGCAAACTCTGACGCCTTTGACTGTCTGTATGAGTTTGCAAGAACCTTTATGAAGAACATGTTCTTTGCTAGCACACCTGCTGTTGTAAGTGCTTAAGTTGATGATCAAGGGTCATTGTTATATATTTTTGGCTTTAAGTTTTTTTCTTTTCTTCGGGCTGTTGACATATCAACATGTCCCTGTAACAGACAGGCTACTACAATCTACAGACTGGTCTGTCAATGATTCTGCTGGCCATGTCCATGGTGATGTCTGGCACTGGGAACCTGAAGGTTTTGCAGCTCTGTCGCTTCTTACACAAGCGAACTGGTGGTGAGATGAACTACGGATTCCACATGGCTCATCACATGGCTTTGGGTCTCCTTTTCTTGGGAGGAGGCAGGTAAGTTTTGTGCTCACGTATACTTCTGTTGTTCCAGAACCAACGACAGGTTAGTATTCATCTACAATGAAGGTGTTCAAGGTGTTTGATCTTATTTTGCTTCAGATACACTTTGAGTACTTCAAATTCAGCCATTGCTGCTCTCTTGTGTGCATTGTATCCACACTTCCCAGCTCACAGTACTGACAACCGGTGAGAATAAAGTGTTTTTTTGTTAATATTGTTTATTCCTGGAATTTTCTCTCTTAGGTAACTGCAGTAATCAAAGCTTTTCTACTCATATTTTTGCAGGTACCACCTGCAGGCCTTGCGTCACCTGGCTGTTCTGGCTGCAGAGCCACGCCTGCTTGTCCCTGTGGATGTTGACAACCTAAAACCATGCTATGCCCTGTTAGAAGTCACCTATAAGGTGAATTGGGGGGGGGGGGGGGATTGGCAATGAAGAATTGGAAAAATAAATCAACAAAAATGTGCATTCCCAAACATAAAGTTACTTCTGTTACGTGCAAATATTTAACTTGTACCTCACACGATCCTTTCTGTCTTAAACACTAGGGGGCAGGCTTTACTGTGGGACTTTAAGACATAGAACGCTGTACACCAGATACACACTAACGTCATTTATCACGTTGCTTTTACCTTTCTCCTCATTATCCTGATTTTGTAGCTCTGTAATTTGTTCTTTGGTGTATAAAAAAGTTGAACTATAAAACCTACATCATTTGAAAGATGAAAGAGAAAAGCAAATGTGCAACAGGCCTCTTCTCTGAGGAACAACTGACACGCACTCATTACATAGTGCTGTTGGAGCTTTCCATCATGAAAGTATGGTTGAGTTATTCTGTTGCCACCTTTTGTTTCAGAAAACAAGATGGTACGATGAGACGACGATAGAGTTGATGGCTCCCACGTTGCTTCCAGAGCTGCACCTTCTCAAACGGGTGAAGTCTGACAGCACTTTTTGCTTGAGTATTTTTTGCTGGGGCTGGATTAGTCGATTCTATCTGCCAGGCACATTATTTGTAGATGATGTTAGCATGTTCTTACCTTTTTGTTAATTTTTACTGTGTTTCAGGTGAAGGTGAAGGGACCGAGATACTGGGAACTGTCTGTAGATCTCAGCAAAGACACACAACATCTAAAGTATGAGAAGACTTTTTTATATTTTTTATTTTTTATATATACCGTAATTGGTTGACCACAAACGTGTTAATTGAAACCACAGGTTTCCAGCAGTCACTCATCAATAAAAGCAGTCTTTATCCTTAATGAGCAGGTCTAATCTTATCTATTTATTTGATTGCACCTGTGTTGATTGATTAAAGGGACACTATTTATATATTTTTCCTCAGGTCCATCCTGTCCAGAGATGGAGTGCTGTACGTGAAGCTTCGTGCTGGTCAGTTGCCCTATAAAGATGACCCTCAAGGCTGGAAGAGCCTGCTGGCTTCCACCGTTAACCAACGCAACTCTGGAGTTCAAGCTTTCAAGGTGAGATTGGTGAAATGGTCTTACCGTGGAAGAAAGAAACAATACCTATTCAAAGACCCCAAATAAACATAACAGCAATGTAATGGACCACTGGTGTGGACGGCATTAAGACATGAAGGTGAAGCTGGTCTCTGCTCTACCCATCATGGATGGTCATGAGATCACTGATGCCTCAGAGTAGCTTCCCTAGAATTTTTTCTCGGCCCTTCAGACATGTGAAACAAGTAGAGTAGCTGCTCCCTTGTGTTAAAACGGAGCAAAGGACTTGTGGTTTGAGCATCTGATTGGGATAATTCTTGTTTTGCCTAAAAGGTTCAGCAACATAATGGAGTAATCGACACCACCACCACCTCTGGCCGCTCTGGTGTAAATTAGTGTCTTATCTTTACAGGGTTTCCAGATATAAGCACAATATATGCATCTCAATTGCATAAATTTATCACTTGTCAGTAATACAAAACAATTATTGTAAGTTATGATCATAAGTTTGATTTTGCCTTCTAAAACAATCATCTTTGATAAGTTTGCTTTGTACCGAAGCAACACATTTAAGAGCATCTCTCCCGAAACACAGTCCAAGCAGAAGTGAATGGAATTGAATTGTGCTCCTCCCCAGTGGTTTGTCAGGTTGTCACTGCTGGTTCACTGGGCAGCTGAGAGCTGACAGACTATTACTGGATACCTGATGGCCTCAGTGTTTGCCGTCAGCACACCTGCAGGTCTGATCAGGGTGGACAAAAAACCTCAATTTATTCCACCTGTTCTCTCTTATTACTGTTATGCCTGTATGTCTTTCAGCTTCCTTCCCTTTGCTAATTCTCCTTGTCCCTTTGTGGTGACCATTGTTCATATCTTCTGCATTTTCCCCCCCCACTACTCAGGATTTAAAATATTTTTCGGTTATGTTTCTGCAGCCTGAAGCCATCTCCACTTTCACCTCGGAGCCTGCCTTGATTTCCTTTGCCAAATTTTTCTGTAAAACATCTGAAGACAACAATTTTGTAAGTTCAGACATTGAAATCGACGTACATGAATGTTCCTGGAGTGATTTTACTGTCCGCAGTTAGCCTGGGCCGTGTTTGATGTGTCTGAAACCCAGAATTACAGAATCATGGCTTACTTTGAACCGTGTTATTTAGATGTATACATCACAACAGAATGATGTGTGGCCAAGTTTAAAGGATTGAACTCAGGGTTAACTCGTCATAATCCATCCTTTGTAAGTTAAAATGTAAAAGCAGAGTGCTCTTTCAGTGTTGAGCTGCACAAATAGGCACTTTCTGTTAAAACACATATGATCATGCTTGTATGATACATTTAGACTGTTGCTCACGCAAATAATTCACAGTTAGGAGGTGAATGATTAAAAATGGTGGAGAGAAGGTTGAAATTCTGCACATTCCATGATTTTTATAAAATAAAGATGCATGCAGCATAAAAGCTTTATTGAGCTTATATTCAGTACCTTTAATTTGCCTTTTATATTCATGTCAAGTTTCTCTGACGTGACTCCTTCAGAAGGTCATAAACACTTTCAACAGAATTGTCCTGTTCACTGCTTAATTTGCTTATTAATCACTTGACTCCTGATTTCTAAGTAAAGAGGCTGCTTCATTGCAGCTACAGGGTAATTTCTGTTGGATTGTTGGAGGTCATGCTTTCCAGCCTTCCTATTAAACTGGAAACTTTTTCCTATTTTCTAGCATAACGCTTTATAATTGAATTTAACAACTTGGAGAATTCAATAATGGCAGTTATTTAGAATTTGTTTTGCACCATATACAGTTTGTACATATAATTTTAATAGAGAAGTACAACATGTGTTTGATATTTACTTTGTAGAGTCTTTTTCAGCGTATGTGTTTTGAGCACAATTTCTGGGCTGTTTTGCAGAGAGCAGATTCCCTGCTGCTGTTCTCTGCAATGCTGTATGAATGTGTGACACAGGAATGTCCAGAGATGCTGCCTACATATATTGCTATTGAGCAGGTAACACAAACATGCGTAAACTGATTTCCTGAATGCAACCTGGACAAGCACAAGACATTATTAAATGTATGTTGCGTTCATGATTCCTGCTGTGTTGCTCAGGCAGTTCGTGCTGTGAGTCGGGGCGACCTGCTGCAGACCTTCCCCCTGTGGCAGCTGCGTCTGGTTGTTGAGCTGTGGAACAGCAGAGTGATGCGCGGCCCCGCTAAACACCACGACGCCCTGCTCACCTCCGAGTTTCTGCCTGTCATGAAGAACATGGTGGACGTGGCATTAGACACCTGGCTCAAAGGTGAGGCAGGGCAGAAGATGGATGCAATTTGGTTTCAAACCACACGTGTACATTTTCTTACATCTTCAGATGTCACCTGACTGAATGCGTCTCCTGAATTGTGTTCTTGTGCAGCACAGTCATGTCAGGACAGGCTGTGTACTACACACTGAACAATCACATTTGATCAAAGACTTGTGCTCACACACAATCAAAGTAATACATGTTTTTGGTGGTGTGGCAAACAGGTGAAGTATTGTAGTTGGACACGACTGTAATCACGAAAACAAGTCAAAGGTATCATCATGCCTCTTCACACCTGCAGCACTATGGTGCTAATTTATGATTATCAGCTCTCGTCACTTTTATCTATTATTACAATTCTGATTCTGAAAAGTCGATGCAGAGTGGAACTTTCAGTACCTTGGGATTTAATTTTCTGCCTAACTGCTGGAGCACTTAAACCTCAAAAGCAACACACTTGTTTTCCCGATTTGTCTTTTCATTCCCAGGTAATAGCTCAGTTTTGAGGTCATATTTGAGGGGTGAAGCCCTCCCCAAGAGTGCCCTGTCCACCATGCTGGCCTGCTTTCTGGTGTACCGCTCCATCCCCTGTCTCCGCCACACTCACATACAGCTGGAGGGTAGGACAATCATATTTCATTTAAACTGATTAAATTCTTCCATAAATGTAGTGGGAAAGAAACCCTTGCTGTTTTGTGCCAAGCAACACATCTTATCTTATTGTTTCCCTCTCAAATTTATCTTATGACTCCATTAAACTGCTTCACTGTGGAAGACCTTTCTCCATCTTGAGTAGCCATAACTGTGGCAATCTGTATATATCAAGATGAATTCTTATGTCAGTAATAGAGTTTTTGCCTTGTAATACTTCCTAAAACTGTGTATTACATCTTATTGTTTTGGGTTAAGAATGATCTGAAGGTCTCTCTCCTGCAGGCTGCCGCTCCCTCGGAGATTTGTTGTCACGTAGCAGCCAGATGGGCGTCCCTGTCAGAGACTTGCTGAGGCTGGCACCAGTTCTTTTGGGTTCTGCGTCTGGGCCACAGTTCTTGCAGAGCGTCCCACTGCAGGCATTTTGATCATCCTGATGTTTGGTCCTTGGATTACAGGACCACTCTGATAGACACTGTTCACGGCTTCACAATGGGTGTGTGACTGATGTCTGATTTTTAGCTGAGCACTGAAGAAGTAGGTCTTGAGGTCTTGTGGCTCACTCTCTCTCTCTGGAGGACTGTTCAAAAATGTTACATTCATGCCTAAATCAACTCCACAATGTGGGGTTTTATGGCAACTGTGGCTGAAATCTTCCCTGAGGCACCAGAGATGGACAGAACAAACCAGTCTGTGGAAATTCAAAATGATTTTGGCTGTACAGTAAGTGAACCAGAGAGCAATTCTTTGTTAAAAAGATTCCAATAAAAATAGAACATTTACATTTTCTGGTACTTTTATAGTCAGGTCAGTAAATAAATTGGACAATGACACATTTTTTTTGTACGGTACCTTAATTCTCTGGGAAGAAGTGGTTGAAATCGTGGTGTGACTAAAGAAAAGTTTTTCTTCCAGAACCTGGGCCCAGAGAAGCTAGGGAATGTTCTCAACAGAATTAGAACTTAATTGTAATAAATGTGTGATTTGTAAATATTAGGAAGATTCAGGTTCTTAACAAAAACCAGTATTTTTAAAAAAAGAAATACTTGCAGATCTTTGTGCGATTTGTTAGTTTAACAGTGTTTACAAGAAAAAAACAAATAGTCCATAATAGTCAAGCAGTTTGTTTGGTTCTCCTTTCATTTCATCCTTTACTCTTTTAGAATAAAACTGCACGCTTGCACAGTTAACATTTCAAACTAAATAAAGGCATACGAGCACGCACCCCCAGTCAGACATGAGATGCTTTCAATGGTTCATATTTTGTATTTTATTTTAGGCCTTAAAAATGCCATCTTTATCAGTTTAGCATATGGGGCTATTTCAGTTACCACTGCATCGAGCGATCATCCATCATTCCATTCTGATGAGTTAACAGCCGTTTTGTCTATTTTAAACCCTCCTTTTATCACACCCATTTTACTTCCTGTGGACTGTGCTGACTGACATCTCTTAATCTCTTAAATATGTTGGTCCACCCACATTTAAACGCTTAAAGTATCAAAGTCCTTATAAAATATTAAACTGCTCCAGGAATTTCTTGGCATTTTGAAAGGGTTCTCACATGGCAGCCAGATATGACTCATACTCATTTATTCACTAGCTTCGGTTCCAATAAATTGGGATGGTCTGGTGTTTTATTAAAGCGGCAGTTTGTGACTTTATGAAATGCAGATAAACTGCAGTGCATTCAAACAAACAGGAATTGCATGCTTGCAACATGCTTGTGTATCAATAATTCCTGTCTGTCAACATTCTTCCTCCTGGGTTTGCAAACATGCCAACCATGAAGAGCATGTTGTATCTGTACCAGGAAGATAATCAGGCATCCAGTGTTGCTTTTCTGATAGCGTATATGGTATACTGGAAATGTGCACTGGCTCCATCTGACACACATTCTTAGCAAACATTTCAGGGAAATGTCACATGGAATTTGAAAAAAAGAAAACAAAACTGGATGTCCTGGACAGACAGGAACAGCCACAGCCTCTGGGTGTTGCTGATCAAAGTGTTGGTTTTAAACACCCCGGTGTTACTTAAGGTTATTCAAACTTTAAAACCATTCCTGCTCCAATCTTAAGGCTGTGTGCTATAAGATATACAGGGAATTTCAGCAAAGGCAACACTTTTTATGAGGAAAGTAAGGCCTCTTGCTGACGAGGAGACTGTCAAAAGCCCTTTAATAACTGCTGCTCTTAAGTGGATCCAGGTTATTTATGCACCAGTGCTTGTTTGTATACTAAGAACTCCATGCAGTATGTATAGATGATGCGTCTGGATGCCTGGCTGCAACAAGGGTCTGAGATTAAAAAGGGAAATCAATGAGGAACCAAAGATAAGGGTTGGAATTAAACTTAACCAGCACTGGCTTTATCTTGTCCTCATTAGACTTTATTTGCCTTCTATGTTAAACTACCAGCCGGTTAACATTCTTTTCGAAAGTCTTTTTCCTGTTTTTAGGCTGATTTTCCCCAGAAAAAAGGCGGAATGTCTGTGAAAGTCGTCAACACACAAAAATGTAGTGAAGAAGCAATCCAAGTAAAGCTGGACTGCAGTGAAATCCTCACGTCGATGACCAAAGCTGACGTGTCCTGATACACTAGGAGTACAAGGTCAGTCTGGATTTTTGTCCTCCAGTTTTCCACAGATGCTGCAGCTACTCAGAAGGTTAACAGCTGCAGTCTTCATTTGAACTTAAAATGAGTGGAGTGTTTCAAAAGATAATAAAGAATTACAGCGCCTGAGGGCCTCTGCCACTCATCCCAGTCATTACCAGGAACAACCTTAGATGGTTGGTAATAGCTAAATCCTCTTTTTATGATGGTAAAAACCTTAATACTGTGGCACATATTAGCATGTCTAATTTCTTGAAATGTCATATTTTGAATTTTTCTTGCCTGCAGACATTTTACTTTCTTCCAGATTCGTAAACGTTTCATGCAAACCTAATTTTCTCTCCATCTTTGTTACAGCAGTAGACGTTTGCTCCTCTGACATAATGCTGCTATAAAGCCCAAGAAACCAAAGAAATAAAAAAAATAACCACCCCGCCTTCACTCCTCTCGAAATAGAGGAAGATCGTCTCCTGCCATCGAAGCTGCATTCTATTTGAACTATATTCTGCTTTTGATTATAATTCTCCAGAGTGGATGATTGGAAAATGATGTGGAGGGTGTTTCTGTTCCAGACGTCTGTCGCTGAAACTCGTGTTGGGAAACCTTGAATCACCAGACTGTCTGCATTGAGCGTTTAGTGAAAACAATCATTTTGTGTTTGTTATGGCAATAGGGCTAAAGTTTAAGAGGTGGGGGGGGGCTGCCCTGCCCCTGCCCCTGCCCCTGCCCCTGCCCCTGCCTCTTACCTTTCCAATTTCCTGATGTAAAACTCTCCAGTCTGCTTCAATAATTGTCCCATTTTTGTCCTTGACAAGGTGGGGCCTCTTAGTGGCTATTCATTGTTGCATCCCATAAATAAACAGGGAATGGACATTTTGAATTATGAAGAAGGATTTTTCTTTTCATAATACAACATATGTGGAAACAATGTGACACGTTGTTGCCGTAAGATGTTTGTAATCTTGAAATGGTGACATGTCCTGACTTCCCTTTATGTCTTTTGCAAGGGTCATTGTGGTTCATTAAATCCAAGACTCTAGCTCCCCGCCCCCCCCCCCCCCCCCCCCCCCCCCCCCCCCCACCCCCCCCATATTCTTCCCCTTAAAAATGCCTGAATCATCACTTTGGTTTTGTCCTCCAACTGTTCGGAACAGCTCACATCTCCTTTGGGGAACTTATTCAAAGTTGAGTGACACGAGCTGCCTGAAGTCACTGTTGGTTTCTGGCTAAAACTTCTGCTTTTAAACCATTTTTACTTCTGTGCTCATTGGGCCTATTCAAAATTCCCTTCTCATCCCCACAGCAAGCCTGTGCGTCTGATTATTATCGACACTATTACTTTGGTATTTCCTGTTGGGTGAAAAATATCAGGCTCAGCCTCAGCTGCACTTTTCTGTAGACTCTAACCCAGTGTTATGACACTAACATGTTACTCTCAGGTCTTGTTAATGGTGGTCACTTCATCGATGGATCAACGTGTTGTTATGGCCACACACGTGATTAGAGTGGGACGCCATCCGAAAATCTGCTGAATCAATAATCAGGTGGTCTACACAAGAATTTGAGCAGGGAGGGAAGGAGGGGCAGGAGGTGGGTGTGACAAGTACAAAAATGTATCGCACTGCCAGTCTTTCGGTTCCCTCAAGATGAATGGTGGAGCTTCAGAGGACAAGTATGCCTCAACAGTTAAAGTCAGTGGACGAAGACGCGCACGTCGGGCGCCGCGATAAGGACGAGTTTGGGAGAAAGTTCCAAAGTGAAAGAAAGTCTCTCAGGTCAAATAGTTGAAGATGCGCTCACCAACTTTTGGCTGAGCTCAACCAGGGAAGGACGGGAAGTCCGCGACAATGAAGTGGTAAGTTAACATTCTATTAATAATTAATTCTGAATAATTCTGAATTAGGACTAAAAGTGACGAAGATGAACCGCTGCGCTCTCATTAAGGAAAGCGGACTGTTGGGGTGATCAAACTTAATTTTGACGCATTCAGACACGCGAATTTCATCTTTTGAGGGGGAGATTTAGTCACCATATAACTGATAATCAGTGTGAAAAGTCCAGAAGTATTTCAGGGCCGAGCAGCGCGCACTTGTGCGTAATGGGCGGATTTCGTAAAGATAGGAAGTATGCGGTATCAAACCCAGATAGTAACCTGGTCTTCCTCTTCCTTTTGTACAGAAGTTATTGAATGACACGACCAGCAATGCTTTAATATGACCGGTTCCGCCTTTTTTTTCCAGTCTCTGGGAGTTTTGCGCGCACAGCATTCCCATCCCACAGAAATGATCCCCTGACTGAGGGCTCAACTTCTTAATGCTTGAGGTTTGGCAACTGCGCGTCGGTCCCATGTACTAAAATGCAGGCGTCTCTTAACTCCCGAAATACTGCAGTCACACGCTCACAGGTGGGTTTGAAGGGTGTTTCTGTCCAGTAGTTGTGGAACATGATTCATTCTTTTTGCAACCACAAATTAGGAAATTTGTCTGCACCTAAGAGAGAGAAGAATAACAAACAAGGGTTTTTTTTTTATATCAAACTGTTTAAAGTGTGACTTGAATCAATCATGGGTGAGTGGATCAAGGAAAGTTCTCCTGACTTGAACTCATAGCAGCAGTTTTTCAGTCAGATTTTTCTTTTTTCCCGCACAGTGAGGGGCAGAGAGAGTTTCATGATGAGTGGCGGGGGGGTTTCCCTACATCCTGTTTCCTCCATTCATGCTGCTGAAAGATTAATAAGTCAAAGATCTGTCAGCCCAAGTATGAAGTGGATGGTTCGTGGTTGATTGAGACCTTCAGTGTGTGTGTCTGTGTGTGTCTGTGTGTGTGTGTGTGAGAAAGTACAGTGAAATGAAACTAATTTTGGAGGTTTACACAACTGTAATTTAATAGCAGCTTGTTCTTTGAGCTTGTGACTGCAAATGTGAGCGTGAGTAAGAAAGAGAGAGAACCAAAGTGATAAAAGTCAGCAGCTCATTCACTTCCTCATTGGGTTTCCTTGTGACCCAGGCAGCACAAGCTTCCTTTGTCATCTGCACCCTTTTGCATCTCTTCAGCCTGATTTGTGCAGGATGTGCAACTGCTGCTACCTGATGTCATAAAAATATTTTTAGCAGTGATCCGACCCGCGGCCTGACGACAGAGGTTCTCAGAGAAACTGGCCTGCTTGATGTAGAATGCGGGGGATAAACCTGCGGGATAAAGTCACCGGGGTGAGATGAATCACGTTGTGGTTATTACAGCAGTAAACAGTATTTTCCCCTTGATAGCTTTTATAATTAGCAGCAGAACTGTGAGTCTGGGCTGTGTGTGGCAACAACAGCATTCAGGAACTGCATGATTATGGGTTCCTTTGTGTGCAGTGTCTATAGATAAACTTGAGGAAATAAACATAAGGGGCATTGCTATGGTGATACAGAGGCAGACGGAATCATCGGCCCCTGCCAAAACTCCTTGAGTTTGTCGTCCAATGTGACAGCAGATTATGTCGCCCAGCACCGGTAACCATGCAACCAGCAGCCCAGTTTCAGTCCATTTTCCCTCCAACACACAGGATGAGCCTGCAGTCGGGACAGGCAGCTTCAGTTCCGCGCAGATGCAAACCACCAAAGGCTCATTCAAATAAAAGGGATGCGTGTGTGCACAGGCGTCTCTTTCATCACACAGGCACTAAAATGATGTCGTCATCCAAGCACGATAAAGATCTCCCACCACGGTGTGGCACTAAATAATAGTCTGAAAACTCCAACATGCCTTCCATCTCTCTGCATTCGAAGAGGAACCACGTGCTTCTGTGCACCACTCTTTTATTCACATTTGATGACGTCACACAGGATCTCGGCTCTCCTTCCTCTTTTTTTAAATAATGTGCGGCTCCACTGCTCTCAGCAGCAGTTTCTGTTCACAGTTTAAGGGTCTCTTCAACGTTTTACATGACTGAGAAAATGGAGGAAAGCTTTTGATCCTCACACATGCAAGAGATGCAAACAGCTTTTATCTGAGTGATTTCTGTGGAATGCTCAAGCTGAGCTTTCAGCAGCATTCCTCTCTTATCACTGGCTTTCAAATTGTTGCTTTGGGACTGATACAACAGAGTTTAGTGTCTTCTCAGTTTTTTATGAAGGTGTTTGACTGCAGAGAACATGAACATCACAGCTATTGCTGCCAGAAGAGCCACATGCTGCAGGACTTTCCTTTTTGTGACCTTGGCGCGACATTCCAGCAGTTCCCGTTGAAACTTCGGGACATCCCAGAATACTCAGTGTGTCCTCACTGGATCAGCATTCTCCTGTGTTTCTGGCATGTGCTGTAAATCTTGTGCATTGGTCAATGAAGCGATGAGGAAGCAGTTTCTCTCAGTTCTGCTTAAGAAAGTGAAGTGACAACAGGAACTGGAGCTTTGCTGATTTTCTCATCCTAACTTTACACAGAATGCTGCTATCAGCTCTGAATTTAAGCCTCTCTCTATCACACACACACACACACACACACACACACACTGAACTGGCCGTTTGTAGGTAGGGCTATATTTGCAGTTATTTCTCCTGGTTTCCAGTATGGTGTGGTCTCATCGTGTTGTTAAGATGACAGTTATTTTGCACAGCAGTCACTGTGGGGTTAACTGCCTCATAATGTGTAGTGGGTGCATTGTACAGTGTCACTGTGGGGTTTTTAGTCATAGCTACTGGTTTCCAGTAAAGCAACGCAACCAGTGGCTTCACTTTAGAGGAAGTGGTGGCGACAAAGCCCTAAACACGCGCCCTCTTCTTATCTTTTCATTTTCATCAGTTTTTATTTTTTGGCTCATTTGCGCTTCATCTGCTGCTTATTTTATCTCAGTGATGTTCCAGTTTTAGCTGTGAACAAACAGGAATTTAACAAAGGTCAGTGGTTGCCACACAAAAATGAGAGCTGATTAGATTAGATTACATCTGAGTCACCTAGGTGTCCTAACCACACATGTGCAGATATTCAAAATGGGAAAGAATCTGACCTTTACTTAGTTTTGAATGGAGATTTTTTGCTCCATATAATATTGTTTGTAAATAATTTAGATTAAATGTATTTTTTTATAACGGTCTGCAAAATTCTGAGGCTCATGTAGCAATCTGTCACTGTACTCCGGCTTATACTGCCACCCAGTGGCCAATATTAGTCATAATTGGAGAATGCGTTAAAAAGTAAAATTAAATATATACATCCTTATCTGAAATTTGGACAGAGGGGCTCCTAGACACTGAATTTAAATTATATACGTGTAATTTCATTATATAGGTGTAAAATCATGGGTTTGAAGAAAAACACGAGTTGGTTAAAATGCAACATATCGACTAATATAGATCCTAGAATAATCTGTAGCAATCTTTATAGGCAGGGCATGCTCAGGCTATAATCCTGGAAGAAAGAACCCGTATTTAGCAATGTGTTTAGCATGCTCATATATAAGAAATGCACAAAAGCAACATTTAAATATTTGTAGGATGAGGTTGTCAGTGTAGATTCTCAATCATCCAGGTCATCGTTATCCAAGGTAGTTTTCTCTGTCAACTGGACTGTGTTTCTTCTCTTTGAAGACGTTTCGCCTTCTATCCAGAAGGCTTCTTCACCTAAGGTGAACGACCCTACCAACGACCCTGCCAACGACTCTCGGGTGACCACTCAGATCATTAACATGCCAATGGTCCACGGGGGCTATATTTTCAAGCTCGGCCCCCAGCGAGTTCAGAACTGAAGAAGCCTTCTGGGTAGAAGGCGAAACTTCTTCAAGGAGAAGAAACACAGTCCAGTTGACAGAGAGAACTACCTCGGATAGGATTAGGGTTGTTCTCAGACCTACCAACGGGGGGCGATGTAAACAAAATAATCCCCATCAACTGACTTCAATTGTCATGGCAACAACCAGTTTCATTAAGACTGACGTTGACAGATGTTTCATCATTGAACTGATGTTTATTGATGTCCTAGCTGTGCATTTTTATGATTTTTTCCCCCCTGTACTGGGGATTCATTTCATTCACCACATTTCATTTCTAACTGGGGAGGCTGTGGGTCTCTTTCGATCTCTTTTATTATTACGACTGATTGCAATTTTTTTTGTGTGTTCATTATTATACTATGTCTCTTTAAAATTGTTGTGTGAGCTGCTGTAATGGTGAAATCTTATCTTATCTACGGCACAGACCAATGATCGGTACCACTATGGGGTGCGAAAGAGTCTGGTCTGTCCTTTGCTCCCTGTTCTTCTGTTGACAAGACAGTTGGATGAATAAATGTGAGAGCTCATAATCTTTTGTCTATAAAATGATGAAAGGATGTAATACACAATTTTTGGAATAAACAGATGACTAGTTTATTTTGCCCACAAAATGCCATTGAGGCAAATTAGCTTTTCAAATCTAAAATAATAACCAAAGACCCCTCCGAATCTGTCCAAATAACAATCGGGTGATAAAGACGGCAGGGCACAAAAGCCCTAGTGGTGGAGACCACCAGGAGACCACTGGTCAGTGCCAGACCAAAGAATCCCCCCCCCCCCCCCGCCGCCCCCCCCACCCCTGCTGCTTCCTTTAAACTCTCAGAGGGCTAATGGATCGGAAGGGTATTAGGCAGCAAACTCTGACACAACAATGGAGACAATGATGAGAAATACTGAGGTTTCATTTCACACAGGGCAAAAGAGATGTTGCCTTTTAGGGTCAATACACCACATATTTTTTCTGAATTTAATGTGACGTGTTTAAAAAAATCAAGCAGCATTTTTGGGGAGCCTTGACACAGTTTCTGCAGAGCCGGGGGGACGGCGGGGGGCATCAGCAGACCCTGTGGTCTCCATTTTTCTTACGCACAACCGTCCAGGCTACCCATGTCTGGAAATATGCGCTCGTCTCCCAAACCCACCCCCTCCCTGTCTGGGTGCTAATCAGCAACACAATAGCGTCTCAGAGAAGCATCAAAGTGGGGTGGTGAGTCAGATCTCCTGACACCCCTGACTCACGACACCAGACTGATGTGCTCTGTGTGTGTGGGTTTGTGTGTGATTGTGTGGGTTTGTGCTTGTGTGATTTTTTTTTTTTTTAAAAAGATACGTTATATAGGGTTATCTTCATGTTTTTTTTAAATGTGACGTCATCATTGTTGCAACTTACACTGTGTGTGGTTTCCACATAAACGCTGAAAACACAGAGGAGGTGCGTTCGTTGTGATATCACCTGTAACGAGCTCTCACTTACTCATCTGTTGACTCGATCCACCCACGACGGGCACTTGGTTGAAAGAACACTACTCAGTTTTGCTTTCGTAGGTGCTGGATATAAAGAGAGGGAATAACGTCCAAAAAATACCTGATCTTTTCACCACATTTCACACTTCTCAACTACAGCATATCACCAGGGCTCCGTCTTAAAAGCTTCTGTCTTGTTTGAAGTGTCAGAAAAAGCTTGTTGGTGCTGAAGTCGCTTGGTTCCCGAGATGTTTGTCCTAAATGGTTATTTCTGTTACTGGTATCCAGAAGAGAATGCTCTCCACATGCCAGTGATGGAGGTGAAGATGATCTTTTGGAAGGGTGAAGGCCAGAAGAGCATTGATGCCGAGGTGAAAGGAGGGAGGTGGGTTGCTGAGTCAGCAGGACGAGAGACTGGAAGAACACTTGAAGTTGACATGTGATTGATAAAGGGGAGCACGCATGATAGTGGCTTGATGACTTCCAGCTTGCTTTATTACCCGAACTCATCTGGCGAATCTTTTGGTCTGTAGATACACAATCACTGGCTTCAGATTCGCCCGGCAGGATCACAGGCGTGTGCATGAATCTGCCTCTTTACTCTGAATTTGATGACACATTTCTGAACGTCTCAGTCGGTGTTTGTCAAGTAGAGCGTGGAGATGTTTCCTGAGCTCCCATGTAAAAAGATCAAAGCCAAAGAGCAAAGCATCAAAGCAAAACTGCTGCATTCAGCTGAAATTCTAGTCACCACAGCCGAAATACCGTGATGGCATCATTCCGGCGAACAAAATCAGGCTTTCTATCTAAAATACAAAGATAAATGCCGTATCATGGTTTTCTCATGGTGCCATTTCTTACACAAGACTTACACATGACATGACAAACTGTATTTGTGTTACACTTTAACAGTTTGACATGCTGCATGGCATTTTGTCTTTTTTTAAACGTAGGTCTTCTAACCTTTCTGTGCTAAACAGCTTTCTTTAGGTTCTTGTAAATTCTGACCCACGGAAGACTTAAAATCATCCTTCAGAATTCACTAATTAAAGCACGGTGCAGAACAATGAGATGATATGTTTAAACACTTTGTGACCATGCTGGGATTCAATGGTGAACTGTAAGGGTGACTTTTTGCATGGTTGCCATGGAGAATGGTAGGCCAAGGCCGAAGCCGAGACCTCAGTGTAGACGCACAAGTGAAGAGAGGCTGCCTGTTAATTCTCGGAAAAGCCTTTTTTCTTCTTATTTTAGACCTTGTGGTTTCTCTCCACACACACATCTGGAGGTCACCACGTTGGTCTCGGCCACGCCCACTCCCATGTGTATTTGTGCGTCTGCTTGTGTGCTTGCCTCAGAAAAGTTGGCCACTCATTAGTCAAGAGTTCTTAGAGGAAGCGGTGGTTAGAGATGACTCAGCCCGACCCTGCAGTGCATTCCACCTCTCCTCTGCCTCGGCGCTCTCCTCCCTCCGTCATCTGCTCCCTTACTGCATTCTACTCATTCTTCTTTACTCTGCCTCTTTATTTCTCTCTGGTCTTCCTCTCAATCGCTCTTCCATCCTTTCTCCTTTCATCCTTTCTTCAGAATGCTGTGTGTGAGAGGATGTGTGTGTGTGTGTTTGAGAGAGAGGGTAGGAGACCCAACAATGTGTGTAGGAAGATACTGTAACGAGCTTCAGAGTGATTAAAACATTCCTTCTCTCTTTTTTCCTCCCTCCCCTCTCTCTCTCTCTCTCTCTCTCTCTCAGTTTGCTGCAAAGGCTCTCTGATAAAGAAGAGAATGAAGTTTGACAGACGGGTGAGTAAGACTGACTAAAAACTTCAATCTACGGACTAAAATGTGGCTTTTTTCTCTTTGGGACTGTTGTGTTATTATAAGGAAAAAAGACTTTTAGAGCCAGACACAAGCATTTGGATGAGATGTGTCTCATGATTTCTTGTAGCTACTTTCTCATTTCATTCATCTGAAGTCCACATAAACAGGCGGCGGATCTCCATTTTGTGTAAACGGATCCTCTTTGAGGAACATTTCTGGGTTATTTTCTGGCGGCTGTGAAAGCGACGTGATAAAAACTGCTCATAAATGCCAAAATAGTCACCAGTCACCATTCCTGGTGGATAGTAGTTAGATTTGACTTCTCAGACGCTTGTGAAGCCATCGGTCTGGGTGATGCGCTCGCTGCGCCACTGCTGTAGCACGGCTGTAGCGCACTATCGTGATGCAGAAAGGTGGTCTGTTGTTTTTCAGCTGTCACCTTAGATGTAATGACTGTGACACATCTCTGCTTCCTCCCATTGCAAGTAAGAGTGACGCTGTCTTTCAATTCAATCCATAGAAACAAACGCACAAAACTCTTTGGTCTCATTCAGCTTGTTGATGCAGTGGGATGCTTAGTGTTCTGTACTGGTTCCCACCACCAGGGGGCGAACTAGGTGGCATGGAACTTTTATGTCACATGCTAGCATGGTGGTGAGCGGCTAATTTACTTTTTCAAACTCTACTCTACTCTACGATCTACAGTAGTTTTGGTTTAATTTCTGGGTGTAGGCGGCAGCTCTCCCTGAGCTAACGAGAGGCCCTTCCTCAGACCCCCCCCAGCAGGGATCTATGGGTTTTCTGAACAGGTTCTCCGCCCCCCTTACCCACCTTTCTTTCCTGTAAATTAAAACCCCACAACCGTAATGCACATGTGTTATTGTGAAAATGATATTTGGTTCGTTCACTGCGCCACTTAAATCTGTAATACCGCTTTCAGTCATTCGCTTTACAAACTGTTCATACCGATGTGTTTTTGGTCTCTGGTTGTTTCTAGGTTTAAATGAAGGCACGCACACACACACACACACACACACACACACACACACATCCGTGCCAGCACTGTTCCATCATGGCCCCCCTTTACAGTAAATCTACCATTGTGTTGTTTGTGGGCTTGGACCAAGTGATGCAGTTAGTTTTGGTATCGTCTCCGTGGCGATGCATTTCCAGCCCTGACAGAGACCGAGAGCAGTGCAGCATGGGTAGGTGTGGGAGGGCTGTGCCAGAGATGACTCAGCTTATTGTTGCCGGGTAGAGAATAACCAAACACACCCCCGCCACCAAGTTTAAAAATGACGCTCGTGCAGCTGCTCGTTTTAGATTCAATCTGATTACAGGTCACATGTTGGTAAAATACAGATGTTTTCAGCAGCCATCTTGCCTTCGCTGGAAATCCAACCTAGATCTGCATGTCCCTTTGTAGTAGTACTATAGTAGTAGTACTATAGTACTACTACTGCTACTACTCTTACTACTACTACTGTTACTACTACTGCTACTGCCTCTACTACTGCTACTGCCTCTACTACTACTACTACTCTTACTGCTACTACTACTGTTACTACTACTGCTACTGCCTCTACTACTGCTACTGCCTCTGCTACTACTACTACTCTTACTGCTACTACTACTGTTACTACTACTGCTACTGCCTCTGCTACTACTACTACTCTTACTGCTACTACTACTGTTACTACTACTGCTACTGCCTCTGCTACTACTACTACTCTTACTGCTACTACTACTGTTACTACTACTGCTACTGCCTCTACTACTGCTACTGCCTCTACTACTACTACTACTCTTACTGCTACTACTACTGTTACTACTACTGCTACTGCCTCTACTACTGCTACTGCCTCTACTACTACTACTACTCTTACTGCTACTACTTCTGTTACTACTACTGCTACTGCCTCTACTACTGCTACTGCCTCTGCTACTACTACTACTCGTACTGCTACTACTACTGTTACTACTACTGCTACTGCCTCTACTACTGCTACTGCTGCTACTATTACTGCTACGGCTACTCCTATGACTGGTGCTACTGCTACTGCTATTACTGTAACTGCTACTACTACTACTACTGCTACTGCTACTGCTACTGCTACCGCTACTACTACTATTGCTACTGCGGCTACTATTACTGCTAGTGCTACTACTACTATTGCTACTGCGGCTACTATTACTCCTACTGCTACTACTACTATTGCTACTGCGGCTACCACTACTGCTACTGCTACTATTGCTACTGCGGCTACTACTACTGCTACTGCTATTACTACTATTGCTACTGCGGCTACTACTACTGCTACTGCGGCTACTACTACTGCTACTGCTATTACTACTATTGCTACTGCGGCTACTACTACTGCTACTGCGGCTACTACTACTGCTACTGCTATTACTACTATTGCTACTGCGGCTACTATTACTGCTACTACTACTCCTATGACTGGTGCTACTGCTACTGCTATTACTGTAACTGCTACTACTACTACTACTACTGCTACTGCTACTGCTACTATTGCTACTGCGGCTACTATTACTGCTACTACTACTCCTATGACTGCTGCTACTGCTACTTCTAGTCTATTAATAATAAGTATAATATCCATAATAATAGTAACAATAGAACCAATAATAATAATAATAATAATAATAATAATAGCAATATTGATAATGATGAAAAAGCCCCAAATCTCAGATTAAGTTCTAATTCTGTCAAAACGTGAAGTTTAACTCACTGAATCACTGTAGAAGATCTTGTTTCACTGGTGTTTGTCTGGTTTAAGGTGGTCAAAACCTTCCAGTTATTCCAGGCACGTGTCCCTGAGATTAAAAGTCAACACCAGGCAGTCAGTTTAACTATATAAAATATTGATTCTCCATCAGTGACTGGCTGTCCTGTCCCATCCCATCCCATCCTGTCCCATCCTGTCCTCTTCTGTCCTCTTCTCCCTTCCTCTTAATGCCAAATCAGCTTCTGTCCCTATGACATCATTTCTCATCACAAATGTGGGAGTAAAGGATCAGATTGAGTCACTTTGGGGCAGAATTCCCTCCAGAGACGATCACATGTATGAGTGTTTGGTTGTAGCTTGGTGTTAATTTGAATCAGAGTACCGTAGTTCTGGTGTGTGCAGCTCCACGTGCGCTCTGCAGAGACGAGCAGAACTGAGTGAGTGGACGTTTGGCAAAAGGAAGCTGCTGAGCTGGCGGCAGATGTGGACAGATTCTTCTTTTTGCAGGTTACATGGTCAAACATAAGATGGATAGTGCTACTTTATAACTGTACCAGCCAGGAAATCTTTCTTTTTAATGAAGTAGTTGCAGTTTTTCCTAGCATATAAATGAGTTTGGAGACACGACGCTGTGAAATCTGACTAAATCTGGCAAATTTGGGGTTTTGTGAACCTGTGATAGCACCCCATCTGTGTGCATGTTGTCATGAGTCAGAGGGCAGGACCAAATGGATAAATGTCACAGCTGAATATCCTGTCTCAGTAAAAACGGTAGTAGGTCACTAGTGTGCGCAGGCGTGTGTGACCTGTTATCTCTGTACGCATCATCGGCTGGTGTGAGATAACAGTAAATGTGTAAGAACACCACCACGTCCAAAAATGACTTACTTGCAGAGACAGAGATGAATTGGTTTAATATTATATCTGGTATTTTCAATTTTGTGTTCCTGGAAAAGAAGTACGGCGAATAACAGCAAAAACTTTGACAGACTCTAAAACTTAAGGACTGCAACTATATTGTAAAGTGTCTCAACCCGGAAATATTTCCTTGGTTTACATCAGATCACACCATTTAACGCTTGCACCAAATACAGCCAGGAAGAAAAAAGGGCAGCGGATTTTTTCGCACAGCTCTCCCGGCAGAGCTTTACCTCTTTCCTTCCTTAAATAAACTTTATTCACATGGAATTATTATCTATTTTTATTAGTCAACAGGTGCCAAGTTGTGTGTTTTCTGTTCTTATGGCCAGTGTCCTCTGTCTCTTCTGACACAGTCTCGTGATATACAAATGCGTTTCTTGATATGCAAATGTTATTTAGGAGCCAGTGAAAATCGGGTTGCTTTGTAGACAGGTTATCTTTTAAAATTCCATCCTATGCACATTTATAGTTGAGCTTTGTGACATGTTGTCTCATACCTCTCTGGAGCTCAAACTGCTAACAGAGAGAAACAATTGGTTTGAGGTGCCTGTTCCCACCGTGAACTCGGTTCGGTGTGTGTGTGTGGGTGTGAGTGAGTGTGTGTGTGTGTGTGTGTGGGTGGGTGGGTGTGGGTGTGGGCGTGGGTTTGAGTGAGTGTGTGAGTGAGTGTGCATGTGTGTCATATACTTTGGCTAAGGTGACAAGGTAGTTGTAATTCGCTTTTTGTGCCACAAGGTGGCAGCATCTTCTCGCAGAAAGCAGCCGCTCTTGACCTGAAAACTCTCCGTCATCTGAGGGTTAAAGCACAATTTTGACTGACAAATATATTTGATCGCTGGCATCCTACCAACAATCAGCTTTTGTCCTTTAGGTTTTATCTAAATCCAGGCCCTTCTTTGACACTATATGCTACAAAAAAACCAGACAAAAAACCCAACAAGATTGTTGAGTTTCACAATTCAAAAGGAGAAAAAAAACCGTTTTCTCTTGTTGATTTGTGCTGGTGGATCTTTTGGTGGAAATTCTACCACACGAAAGTAAATATTTCGTGTCATGCGTTTCCAACGTTTGAGTGAGCTAATTTCGATCAACAATGCTGGTAGTAAAAACGTGTGAGAAATTTTGACGGGACGCTGTTGGATCACGGTAATTCTCTGTGAATAGCAACATTTACCGATTTATCAAACCTACAAGTCTACTCTCAAACATTTCAGGACGGTTTATTATTATTATTGTTATTATAATATTATAATTATTGTTGTTATTATTGTTATTATTATTGTTATTATTATTATTATTAGTAGTAGTAGTAGAAAAAATAGAATTATTATTAATGTCATTGTTAATGTTAATAATAGTAATAATAATGGTAATAGTATAAAAATAAGAATAATAATCTTTGAGCTAGACTTTACGGGAACAACGTCGACAATCACCTGTTCTGGGTGTGTAAAGAGTATATGTTCATGTTTTGAGGTCAGATTACGCAAAAATCAAAACGATATCTGATATTTTCCACCCCAAATCCCCAATATTGTCTTTGATTTCTTGCAGCGAGAAGACAAAATTCAAGTTGCATCTGCAGGAAAGCCTTCGAGGCCAGAGAAGAAGCAATCCTGGGGTCATAGATGGCCAGAACGATCAACTTTGGAGGCGTTTTACGCACGGACGCCCCCAACATTGACAATATTCGATACCGAAAGTTGGTTAAAGCAACGAGGAAACCGTGAAAAGCAGAAATAAATCCAATACATCTCTTTCTCGTGTTCTGTTCACACCCCAAGTCCATTGCCGTCTCCATTTCGGCGCACCGCGCGATTCTGCGTCGACATTTCAAAATAGTTTAAAACGGGTCCCTATGCTATCAGAACTGAACAAATTAAAAAATGTTCGGATCAATAGTTACAGTAAAAGTGGGGAAACAAAGGCGTTGAGGCTTATTTCGGCCATTCAGACAATCAAATGAGCAGTGACGGACATTAGTTCTTATGCAAATCCAAATAAAGTGCTAATAAGACATTAAAAAAAAAGATGCCACGGTTTCCTCTGTACATCAGGTGATACCGAGTCGGTCTCTTGACATATTTAGTCTCCTGGAGGCAACCAAACAGCAAGAAAGTCACAATCTAAATGTCACGGGCCGATAAGCTTCCTGTGTGATGAGAAAGTAGACGTTTGACATTTGAAATTTGTTTTTCCTTCTCACACATTCTCGCACGTTGTGCAAGGATTCATGACTCAGGTGGACATGAGGTACAGACACGGGGGTGCAGAAACTAATCTAAAAAAAAACCAAACCCTGCAAATTCTTGTTTTATTTTAAAAGGTCGTAGAATTTCACAGTGAAAAGTCTCTGAAGCTGCACATCGATTAAAAACGAACAAAAATGACTTTTATGTCATGTCTCAATCATCTCGAAGAAACTGCTGGTTAAATCCCCAAACTTGCTGCCCGCTGATGGAAATGAGCTCCGGCATTTGAAGTTAATTCACTTTGAACCTTGATATCTAAAGTTTCACATCTTTATTCTTGTGTGAGTGTGTTTGTGTGTTTCTGAGTCAACTGCGGTCGTGAGGAGGATAATATTCAGCCCGTGCGTGTCTCGCTTTAAGTCAGCAGAATGGATATTTGGGTTGTTGTGATGCTGAAATTTACTATAAAACTTTGGACCGACTTAGAAGAAAAGCGAAAAAGATGATTTCTTTACTGTCACGATGGTGAAAACTTCCGTCGTCACATGAAATGTCGCTGCGTTTTTGTGAACTTTAATAAAGACAAATCTGTTCCACAGAATTCTCTTCACATCACTAGTGAGCTAAATAAGTATGTGTATTCGTGTAACCCTCATTTTGCACAATTTGATGTGAAAGTTCCGCAATTTGAAACTAATTTACGCGCTATTTCAATTCTAATTTCAGAGGCCCGAACGTTCACTGCTGATTAAGCTTCTCATGGTGGACTTGGTGCCTGCACCAAGATCAGGTGTTTACTGATCAAAGCCACATGATAAAGCTCTGTGGGCATCAAAGCTAAACAAGTGGAGCTGTGGTGGCTGTGAGGCGCTTTACTGGTGAGATTGTTGCGTTTATTTCTTCCACGAATACGTGGAAGATTCTCGTAACGCGCAGGTTGTCTAAACCTCAACAACACTGTAAAGGTTAATTGTTTACCTTGCGAGTCTGTCTGGAAAATGAATTCTGTTAATTAGAAATGTTTAGAAATACATTAGTGTTAAAATAGAGTTAAATATGAATAGTGTTTATTTCCTCTCGTGAGCCTTTTGGTGCTTTGTTCACTATTTTTGCGCCTCACTTGTTCATTGCGCACTTTTCCCCCCGCAACGATGTCTGGCCTCGCCGGAAGTTTGTCTTTATAAAGGAGCAAACTAACCGTTTTATTTTTGTGCCATTTGCGCCCAGACAAGTTAGAGTTGAGTAAAGCGATTATTTGCAAATAGTGAAATCTGTAACGTGCCCAAGGGTGGAAGCATGAAATGATGTTGTTGTATTTTAATTCTGGAATAAATGTGAAAAAGGTGTGCGTGTTGGGGCGTTGACGGCCGACCACGTCACTCCCACGGCGTGTTTTCGCTCTGTCGCCTTTGGTCTAATTTTAAACCCCGTCATTTAAATGGAGGTGCAGATCTTATCTTGGGGGGTCGGTGCGGAGTGAAATGTTTGAGGAAATGAGGCGTGGATCCTGCTGCCTATATGGAAATGAGAGATTATTATCCTGAGGTCGTCCTGACGTCACGCGTCTCAAACCGGCATCTTCCTGCCTTATTTTCTATTAATCCTCTTCCCATAGATGCTAAAACCCCGAATCTTCAATTCGGTTCTGTTTTAAAGCACCGTACTTGCACCCAGACAAACCGTGAACCATGACAAGACTATAACTATTGTGGTTACTATGACAACGACAGGGCTGACGTATGTTTACCAGCTGCTGAGATGCAGAGTAAAATGGCCAATGCACCGAGTGGGACCAGAGCCAAGTGGATGATGGTCCTGCTCTGTTCATAGTTACTGGTAGATGTGGTCACCAGTTGGATGCATGTAGGTGTGTGTGTGTGTGTGTGTGTGTGTGTGTGTGTGTGTGTGTGTGTTTGGTTGACCAGGGTTTATGGTGTCACTGGCCTCACTGGGCTTCTCCGTGACAGGCCCCACTGATCCTCCTCTCCTCCTGCGTGTGTGTGTGTTCAGGGATGGTTTTTAACTGCACATATTTGAATTTTTGTTGTTGTTTTACAAAGTTTAGGCCGGCCTTTTCGAAGTGGCTGGATAATGAACTGGACATAAATCCAACAAAGCCAATATAACGTTAGCCCAACGCATACGGCGGTCTGACTCTCCAGCAGTAATTAAAATGTCTGCAGTGGCAGCAACAACTACTGAGTGACTCATGTGCACGACCTTTGAACTTTAAAATGATGAAAAGAAGCTGAT
Organism: Takifugu rubripes; assembly: GCF_901000725.2. Lineage (NCBI taxonomy): Eukaryota > Metazoa > Chordata > Actinopteri > Tetraodontiformes > Tetraodontidae > Takifugu > Takifugu rubripes. Next base: position 6,555,580 of record NC_042288.1, read on the forward strand.
GTTCAGCACAGTTGCAACTAAATCGGCGACATCACAAAATTGTGAAAATAGAGTCAGGTGTGTGCGATGGCAGCGTTTTTCGCAGTCGCCAACCGGTGACACTTGTACAAAACTTTGCTGGTTTCCTTTGTCAGTCAGCAGAGAAATAATCTTCTATGTGCAACACATTAAGCCTGGGAACGGAGAATTTTGAGAATTCTGAGCCGTGTGAATATTGTTTGTTTGTTCCAAAATTGGCCATGCATGAGTGTTATTGTCACTGCAGAAGAAAGCATCAGGTGTCAGGAGTGTGTGGGCTCTGCAGATGGTATAAACACAATGTTAAATGTCAAAGTTGCCTCCTTTCAGAGATGCCGCTTTGAATAGTAAAAAAGCATGAAAACCACAAACCTTTTCTCAGTCTGGTTTTTCAGAAGTTGACAAAAATTGTTGTTTCACTGGCTAAATATGCTTTGAGCCAGGATGTGTTTCACACTCCCACAGCATAGGTCCACTCCTGTAGCTGTAACTGTCTATTTGAAATGTTGGAACCCCGTGTGGGGAGGCATTCTGCAAATTTCAGCATGTGTTGATCCACCACAGCTGACCTGCTTCTTATCTGATGCTGTATAAAGTTTAAATCGGTACTTCAGACTTGCCCTGCTTATTTTTGCTCTGATTCAGCCCCATTCCTTAAGATATCTTCTAATGGTGTACGTACCATGAATAGCTGCTTTTATTTAGCTTCTTATTAGCATTTTAATCTAGCATCCATCGAGGCGAATTAGCTCTACAGGCCTATATTATGTTTGAACTAATGTAAAGTTACAAATAAGGACACACAGTTGTTGTTAATGAATAATGATTATGATCATAGTAATTATTATCATAATAATTATTTATTATCATTATATAGTAATGAGTTGTTTCTTTGTTTACTTGAAGAAACTAAAAGTAAATATGTGGGTGGCATTTATCCACATCTGAGTTGCAGAGACCTTTTGTAGCTCGACAGACCCACAGTGCAGTTTGCACTTATTTTTGCAACGGTATGAATTGAAAAAAAGTTTACTTTCTCTGTGATAATTTTTTTTTTTTTTAAATTTAGCACTTTATTGATGCCGATCTCCCGTCTGAGCTGGACTCAGGTCGCAGAATCTGCACCATTACGTGACCTTGTGGCGAGAGGAACTAGCGACCGCTGATGCCGAAGGTTGTACTGAAACAGATTTAACCCCCTGAAAACCTAAACTGACCCAGCTGCAGATAGTTTCTCCATCCCGACTGCTCGAGAGTTACGTAATTTGACCCATCGCTGACCTCTTCAGTGGAAATGACTGGCTAAGGTGGTCTGAGCCGACCCGGAGCAGGCGAGGACAACCCTGTTGCATTTCACAGAGGAATTTACATGAATTTACAAGTCAAACTTTTTTTTTTTCAAGTGTTCCCTTTCACTTAACCAGCTTTTTCCTGTGTAGTTACGTAGGTTCTTGTGCATCCTCCTCACCTAGATTTATATAATCTGTATAATCCAATATGCACCCCAAAGCAACGTTCATCCACCATGATGCTTTGGGTTTGTGAGCAGGATCAAACCATTTCAGGTGGGAAGTGAAAGAGTTTTGATCCACACAGGCACCAGTAGGTAAAAGGTCCATGAATGTCCTTGAACAAAGTGGTTGTCCATTGTTAAAACACACAGATTTGTATCTTTTTTTAATGCTTCCGGTGTTTCTTGTTTGTGCATTTACAGTAAAACGGTCAGTGATCAGCGAGTGTTATTGTAAATGCTTCAATCTGGTTGAAGTAAACTTAATCCCAAGGACAGACTATGAATCAGGTTTGTTGACATGTTCTCTCTGTGTAATATGTCTGAATCACCGCTGCTACATTCGTTTTCAAATGAAAACACCACTGAGCTTCTGTGCATGGAAAAAAATATAATAATCACAAGATTCAGCCTCAGCCTCTTGCTTAATAGCTGTCGTATAAATAAAGGTGATCTGCTAGATCGGTTTATTAGCTGAACGTGGAGGTTTACATGTACATCCTGTGTGTGTGTGTGTGTGTTTGTGTCTGTCTGCTTGTGTGTATGTGTGTGTCTGTGTACATACATATGATACTTCTCCCACTTGTGGTTGTCATGTCCCAGACTGTAGGAGGCTTGCAGTTTCTCACGCCATTGTGGGTAAATGTCTGCAACACACACACACACACACACACACACACACACACACGCACACACACACACACACACACTCATTCGCAGTTCTGTGATAAATAACCCAATAAACAAACACTGAGTCCTTTCTCAGTTTACCTCCCACCTGATCAGATAAAATTTGCCTCATAGAAAACAAACTTAAATCTAAAAGCAAGATATTTTTAAATTGTTCTTCAGCCTTGTTTTCATTTGTTGTATTTATTTATAGTTTTGCATAAAATGCAAAATGAGTTGCACTGTTACGCTGAAGCACGAGATGCTTTAGCTGCCGTGTTTCCTGGTATCAGTAGCTAAAGTGAGTGGATTTCGATGTAATACCAATGGCGACCACTAGGTGACACTAAAACCCGAAGACTAACAATCTTCATTTCTCTCAACAAATTACTCAAAAGTACACTACAGATGTGGTTGGAAATTGGATGTTTCATTCTATGAACTGTAAAAAGACACTATAAAGAGCTTATTGGGATGGAAGGGTTCAACGTCGACCCCGCGTTGCTGGTTTTAGACTTGGGTTGCAAAAGACATCACCAGGACAAAATGACCTTTTCCAGTCCAACCCAGTCCAACATGCTGGGAAATGTCAAGATAAGCTGGAATTCGGTGATCGTCACATGACATCTCAGGGAAACGGGGAATCGTTCAGGTGCAAGTGACAATATAAATTTCACGGACACACGAAGATAAATGCATCGAGGTGATTCATACTGCTGGTTTATGTGGTGAAACAAGCTGGATTGTTTTTAGATCCTTCAGATTTTGCATATAGGAAGAGAGTGGGAGTCAGAGCAGAGCCACTCTAAAAGCTTCATTGCCCCTAGAAGCAGCAGGTGCTTTTGGTTTCTATTAGATGATTTTGTTTAATGGCCTGTTCATCAAAGCCGGTCAGCCTGTGCACTTCAAGTGGACGTGGGAGCAGCAACTGTGAGGTGGTGTTGGGCCACCCTTCAGCAGCTGTTTGTGTCACCTAGTTCAGCATCCCCAAAGCTTCCCAGAGTGTGTAAAGGTGTGTGATGAAGAGCGGCCGATGGTGTTAAAGAGTCTCCAGGCTGGTGCTTTAGCTCCATCCTCTCCTCCGGGCTCGATGCTGCGATCGCCTCCACTCGGCAGTGCTTCACACACATTTATTTTGCATCGTGTGTCACAACATGGAGAGTGGGAGTGCACCTCTTCTGTGTGTGAGTCTGGGCGACCCCCCAGCAGCAGTTTGACTCCTGCTGTGTTTTCAGTTGCTGTGGAGGTGTGCAGGGCCTTTTTTTTGGTGCCACTTCAAAATGGAGACCACAGCTCTCCTCCAGACAGCCTCCCACATCGCTCTCGGGTCTCTCTCGCTTTCCTCCCTCTTCTCATTTTATTCTTTCACTCTTCTCTTTCGAGACTTGGGCAAACGCTTCAGTCTGCTGCCTGTGAAACTTGACGTGAAACGAGAGGCTCGTTTGATCTGCGAGGCTTTAAAGGCGATTCAGACTTTTCAAATTCAAACCATGATCAATACGCTCCATTAAACACCGCAAAATGCCTGCTTCGAATTCAAATCAGAATTGAATCTGCTTCTTTATTTTCGTCCATCAGCATAAAGACCTGATATTTAAAGATAGACTCCAAACTGATTTTTTATCCGCTAAAGGCTGAAAGGAGAGGCTTATTTCCTGCATTTAAGATTGAGTAGAGGAGGAGGAGACGCGTCTGATCCTCTCGACTATCTGCGGCTCGTATCGGGCTTTAGCCTCCGTCTTTTCTGCTCTCTGACTCATTTTCGAAGTGACAGAGGAAAAGTGAATTTCACTTGTAGTTGACGTGACGCAGCCAGGCGGGTGACGTCGGCTTTGCCAGGGGTCGCTGGGGACAGCAGCCGGCGGCTCCCCGGCCCTCCGCCCCCCCGGCTCCCCGGCTCCCCGGGCCGCGGCTGCTTGCGCCACATAGCCGAATTCAGCCTCGGCAGTCCGGGCAAAAATTGTTCGGCATCGTTGCGATCTGACTTCTTCTTTGCAGCTTCAGTTGAAAGTAAAACAATCGTAGCCCGAAGCCGGTTCTTAGTCGGGGCCCCCGAAATTTCCCGCCAGCGTTTTCAGAGACAACAATTTCAAATCATGATGTCGTAGTTTCTGGGTTGTGTGTTTGCGCGCGTGTGTGTTTTTTTGTGCTGTCGAAATATGACCTGTCACACACACACAAAGTTTGTTTGCTGCAGGTTTGGGTTTTTCTTAATAAATAAAGTATGCAGCAGTTGTGAAACTGTGAATCAGACCGAGAATCTCTTTGATCGATGATCCTGCCGAGTGTGGGCGCAGAGCTCTAAAATGTCCTCAAATCTTCTTTCTTTTCTTCTTTTTGCACAATAAAAAAAAAACAAATCTATGTGAATGCTTCAGGTTACAAATGAAAACATTTGACATGTGGAATTGCTGTCGGCCATATTTATAACAGTTTAACCACACCGGTATTAAAATAAAGCTTCTCATAATTTTTTTTTTAGATTCGTTTTGAGCTGTGAATTATATAAATCATGTCAGTAATTTAAAATCTTACACTTGGGCATCGCAACAGTTTCATTATGATTATCATTATTATTTAATCGCAATTTCGAAGTTAAATGCTTTGGTTCCTTTTTTTATTTTATTGTTCGATTCGGTCCGGTCCTCTTTTTTTACTTTTGTTTTTTTCCCTATAAATAAATGCATTCAAGTTAAAGTGAAACTATGATGCTGGAGTGATAATTATGAAGTATGAAGCATGTGGGAACATTTGACTTGAGCCCACTCAGTTTCGACTGGAAAAAAAAATAATCTTTTAACCTTTCCAGTAGCAACAAACACATTTCAAACCAAAAGTTGAAAAGGAAAAAAGTGACAATCGCTGAAATTTTCATATCTATATTGTGAAACTAGAAAGAAATTGCTGCAGTACTTCAGAATCGTTTTAATAGTGTACAACACTATTTCGCATTTGCTATTTGTCATCTCTGTTTCTGTGATGTTGAACGATTTTTAAAATGAGTCATGCGCCTCCAAAGTTAGCAATAGTAATGTGGCTGAATGCAGCAGATGATATGACTGAACCGTGTCCAAATATTTCAATCAAATTGACATTAGTGGCAACATTAGCGGCGTTAATGAACTTGACATACTTTAAAAAAAAAAATCAGATCTTAGTCACGAGTTCAGGCCACGGTGCTTCATGGTCCGTGGGTGGCATCAAACAGACTAATCAGCTCACAGACGTGTTGTGTTCGTGTGTGTGTGCGCGCGCGCGCGCGCACACGCTCGACATCTTTGACGTATTGACCTGCCTGAAAAATATCCGTATTGTGTCTGGTCATGTGTGCATGTGCACCAGCTGTCTAAAGATGTTTTATTATACATATTACAATTCCTTTTTAACAGCTTATAGTTCTGCTGTGTGTGTGTGTGTGTGTTTGTGTGTGTGTGTGTGTGTGAGTAAGTGAGTGGTATTTGCACACTGTAGATTTTTTTCCCCAAGGCTGTAGCTCTTTAACTATGTTGGTTCAATAGCAACAACATGTCTCACCAATGTTTCACTGATGTTTCTGACTATGTGTTGACAGTAAATGACAAAATAGTGATGTGAAAAGTTTCCACCACATTTCTGAACATGAACTTACGTCTGTTTTAATACATTGTGCTTTGTGTACATTTATTTCTCTGTGTTACTCGACTCTAAAAACAGAGGGACATTTTATGCACACAATATTTTCATATATTGATGTGTGTGTGTGAGTGATTTCAGTAATTGTCCATATAGATTTGCAGGTGTGTGCTCTCACAATCGGTATAATCTCACATGAAGACCAACATATTTTTATACAGGTGTGTGTTTATCTGTGTAGTTGATCTTTGCTGATTTCTAAGTGTGTGTTTAAGTTGGGGTCTGTGTGTGTGTGTGTGTGTGTATATGTGTGCGTGTGTGTGTGTGTGTGTGTGTGTGTATATGTGTGCGTGTGTGTGTGTGTGTGTATGTGTGTGTGTGTGTGTGTGTTTGTTTGGTTTCAGTCTTGGTAGATTTAACTTTTCCCCCCCAGTTTTCAGTACAAACAACTGGTAATTCTTAAATACACTAAGTGCCTCTATTACATCCTCAAATTCATGTTGAAGATCAGAAATATATTTAATATGATTAATAAATAATGGTTAAATGTGGTATGTGTCACAGGTCATGACCTTGCAAACAGGATCATAGAATGTTTGGAATTAAATATGGTGAATTAGAATTATATAGTCCTCCAGTTTACTGAAATTAAAGGTCTCTTCTGTAAACTTTAATCTCTTGCGCCTTCGTGTGTGTGCTGCCTTAATAATCGTAAATCCTAAAACTGTTTTTCTTTTAGTTTTTTTCTGTCATATGTGTGAATGTGAATTTATTTGCATTTGCGTAGACTCGTGAAAGAGCTTCTTCCCTCTTCTCGCCACTCATCATCCGTCTGCCTCCGCTGACATTTACGCATTCAAATCAGCGACTGTTTATTATTCTTTGAGGCACATGACAGGATTCTTGTTTTATTTAAGACGGTCGTGTCGCTGTGCAGCAGCTGTTCGTTCAGTCGGGTGATGTTTCAGCCGCTCTGCCTCCACATGTTGGGAAAAGTCAAAGCTATAATTCTGTATAGGTGCGATCTTAATGGAAATGTAGCTCATGAACAAATTGTTTATTATTCCTTTTTAATTTGTCACTAAACATTTACACCACATTCTGTAGTCTTATGACGAGCTTTTACTTGAATGCACACTAATAATTAATAGAAAATTCAGCAGAATTCAGTTGCTCAGCTGCATTTTTAAAGGCAACAATAATGTTTATTATATTCTCAGCCGCTGGAATATCCTCATGAAACTCTGGTAAACACACTGGAGTAACTGAACATACTGGAAATGCATCTGACCTAACGGCATATTTTCCATATTTGTCACTGTGTTTCCCAGATTCTTGTCACGGGGGCACCTGCTGTAAACTGGTGAAGACTGTGACGTGCTGGAAGGAACCTGCCAGACCTGTAGGTCCGTATAGTCGCTCCTCTTTGTGTTAATTTGTACGCATGACCAACCACTTGAGTGTGATGCTGAACCACAGCATCACACCATCAGGGTGAGGCTGTACGTACAATAACAGAGATAAACGCACTGCCTCTGCAGTATTATTCCTGTAAACTGATGTCGTTACACAACCACAGATATCAGCTCATGCAAACTCAGCCTGGTTCATTATTTTACCCAGTAGTGTCTGTTGGACTTCCCAGAGCTGCAACACAGTGCCAGGAGGCCGTTACAGGAAGCCAGTGTGCACGTCCTGCATGAGTGATGTTGCAATGCATCTTTCCTGTGGATCCAGAGGCGAGAGTAGGATAATTATTCCGGCTGTGGTGAACCAAACTGTCGCCTGGGGCACATTAGCGAGCGGCTCTTCTGGAACAGTCACCTAGTGTTTGTGACTCGTGTAGGACTCAGGGCTCCGCTAGGCAGGTACTGAGAATTGAAACACATGGGCAGGATTTTCCCTGCACGCAGTCATTTCAGCAGCTCATTGATATTGAACCTCTCACTTCCTTTTTGAAGCTGCATTGTTTACCAGGCAGCGTGCTATTTTTACTGGAGGCTGCTCCGCTCAGCTCAGCTCACCGATGAAAAGGACACGTTGTCTTGAGCACATGTCTCAGCTGGGGCCTAACTTTTCAGTGCGTTTGCTCGGCTGTACGGTTGGCTCTGACAGTGATCTGTTTGAGCTACGCTGGTTATTCTTCAGCTAGAATGCTACTGGAATTCTAACTTCTTCACTTTTTTTTTTTACCAGGTTATACAGCGGTTTGTTACTGAGTGACGTGTGAGACACTTCCTGTGGGCGTCGTGTTTTGGGTAAAACAAAATCACCAGTTGGTGTTTAAAGACTCGCAGCAGAACATCATGAACTCATTCACACAGACAAAACTGACTCTATTAGAATGTCTGCACCTTCTCCTGCAGCACTGCATGCATGATGGCTGCTGTTAGACTGGCAGGACAATGTTACACAATCCATTTCCCTCCTGTCACCCCAAAACATGTGATCCTTTTCTGCAGTAAAAATGTCCTGTCTTCCATTGTCCTGATTCTACACAAAATGACTGTGACTATTATGAAATGTTGTGATCAATGGAGGAGATTCAGGAAATAATATGATAATATGAACTTTAAAAGCGTGAGTGAAAACCTCTTCAAGAGTGGTGGAAACTGGCTCCATTCATACACTAACACTCCACAAATCTTTTATGACACATTTGGCTGCAACTTTCATTTAATCATGAAAGGAGCTGTAGTCATCCAGCATCTCTCAGTGGTTAACACCATTCGCGGAGACATTCTGGTATCACGGCGAGGAAAAAAGGTCTGACCAAATGTGGAAAACTGCGGGTTTTCTGCGGGAAGCAAAGAGAATGGCGGCTGAAGCGATGTTTGTCTTTCCAGTGGGAGTGCTGAGGTTTCACCACATACTAACTGGAAAATTCTCAGTAAATTCAAACGTGTGTGTGATGACACACTACTTAGGCATTTGATGTTGATTTAATCACAGGCAGTTCTAATGTTTGTCACCTGACTCTCACGCTGGCTAAAGGACAGGGCAGCTGGTGAAAAGTTGACTTTGATATCTGATAAAATGATGATTTTACCTTGGTTTTGCGGCGCTGACATGCTGGCAGAACTGTGGTGTGGTTTCCAACGCAGACTCCGTGTCCATCTGGTAGGAAATGACACACGCCGGCACCGAGAGGGTTAAACCCACTCCCACTCTGAACTGGTGCTGGATTGGATGGAGATTTTTTTTGTCTTTTCAGAAGGTTTTCTTTGTTAGGATACAATGAAGAGTGATCACAGCTCTCCGGTCATGTTCCCTCGGTGAACTCGTAGGTCCGAACAGGTTGGTTCTGTGTCTGACCTGTCTGGTTTATGTGCCGCAGACCTGCTGCGGTTTATGAGGGAGTGTAACCACACTGCAGCAGCTTGTTAACACCAAACCCAAACCTTTTGCCACACACTGCTTCTCTCCTTCCTCTCCTGGATCTAATGTCCTCCCTTCCTCCCTCCTGTCCTCCCTCCCGTCTTTTCCTCCCTTTGCAGGGCTCCGAGTGCAGCCGCAGCAGCTCAGATTAATAAACTTAAGAAGAAATATCCTTGGTCTTACCCGAAGTGGGAACCCCAGGGATTTCTCCATGAAAGAGTTGTGTTATCCTTGACATGCGGCTGCCTGTAGCCCAGATGTTGATATTGAAGCTGTAATCGTAACTGTAATTTTGGAACTTGGTGTAAATATTCTGTTGAGTTTGGACCTAGGGCGGATGGTCATCCTCGCAGTCTTTGTGTAAATCACGCTGCATGTACAATGTGGATTATTAAAAGAGAAAGTGTTGTTGCATTAGAAACAGTGATAGTGACGCTGAGACGGGTGGATTTTCAGGAGGATTAACAGGATAAAGATTCATGGATTCAAGTCTGTTGTCTTCACCTTTGAGCTCCAGACCATCCATATGGCTGGTGTTAAGTCCTCTTCTTCCTGTCCCGTTCCATCATTGGGGGAAAACATCTACTCCTACATCATAATGGGTCAATGTTGTCCTGCACCTGTATTTATCCGAGGAGGACAACGATGACGCTGTTTGATGTACGAGTAGATGTGCAGCTCACAGCCTTAAACTGAGAGCATGAACACAAACTGTGATTCAGGGGTCACGACACGAGTCTGTGCTCATGCTCTCAGTTTAAGGCTGTAAGAGGAGGTTTCTCCTCTTCCCCCTTTCATTCTTCCACTGACTATTTTTCGTCATCAGTGTGTCACGGCTGATCGATTAAAGGCAGAAGGATTTTGGTGCACGCCAGTCTGTCTTTGTCAAGATTTTATCACATCCTGCTGCAGCCGTTTCCATAAAATCAGAGTTTAAAGCTGCTGATGGCAGCTCCACTTCATCAGGCCATGAAGATGAATCAGCCAGTCATCCATCAGACTGCTCTGAGCTGTCCCGTTAGTCAATGATTCATCCCGGTTCCACGCCGTCGTCTGAGCAGTTCCTTTCTCGCCCGCTCACTTTAGGTCCTCAGTACTGCATCAGCTGCTGCTGCTTGTTTCCCTTTCGTTTCATTTATCAACGTTGGGCTTCTGGCTATTTTTCACGGCTTCGTGTCTCGTCTGAAACAAAGTGGTTCTCTGCTAAAAAGGGCTGATCCATCTCCTCTGCTCTTAGGGTGATGAAGAAGAACGTTCCCTGAGCCGAGTGTTCGGCCGCAGGGTTATAAATGCGACAGACTCGTTTATCTTCCTTTACGGTTGTCAAACTACAGCCACTCTCACTTAATTAAAAAAAAAGATTTATTAATAGAAACAATTTAATTTAGCTAGCTGCTTGTTTTTTTTAATCTTTTTTATATCATGACACTGCTTGTTTTTGTTTTTTTTTGCTAGTGCAACTACAAGTTCTGCTTCTGCCACAGTCGCTGCTCGGACTCGGTTCCCTCATTGTTCTCCTTCCTGACAGTTGTCTCTCCTGTTCTGTCGTCTTTCAGATGAAGCTGAGTCATTCTGAGATCATGAAAATGCCAGCAGGGATCGGCACACCAGCAGAGAGAGGAGAGAGAATTCCAGAAGGAGAAAAAAACCTTATGTAAATGACCTTAGGGATGGTTTCAACACAATGACGAGGCTGCAGCGTGTCGGCACTGAGCTAGCTTTTTATGGCCCTGCTACGTGCAGCCTCTATCAAACCCTGTAGAGGGTGATACCAAACCTTTAGGTGCTTTCCAGGCTGTTTTTTTGGCCTTTGGGCTGGGGTGAAGCAAAATCTCCACGCCCGAGTCACGCTGGTGCTGTCGAAATGCCAGCTGGTGGTGCAACAGTCACATAATCTGAGGTCGGAATCAACCTCCAGCACTTCTGAGGTGTGTATGAAGACTCAAGTAATTTTTTTTAGATAAAGCCATGCAGGGCCGAACTGTGCCAGTGATTGTCCTTAAAAATTTAAATAGAAATTTAACAAAACACATCTTATAATAACAAGCAAATGCATCGCTCCATAATAACCTTTGAATTTGGTAAGTTAAATTTGATGTGAGGTTTATCAAGGTTTTGTTTTCATTAGTTATAAAAGTTTTATCTAAGCATGAGAGTGAGGGCCTGGAGGAACCTTTCTCAACTTTCTCCCCTCTAAGAAACACTTTCTTTCCCCTGAGATCAGCAAGAGCGAGAGACGATTTTCAGCCTTTGGAGAGCGGAAGACAATAAAAAGGATTTATTTATCTCAGTTCTCAGCATGTTCCTCAAATACTGCGAGATGACAACAGGCAGAAAGCACCACAGAGATGTATTTCTGTGTTGGTCAATTGTTTTTATGAGGTAAACACATTGTTAAATCCAAGTCGCATGACTTTTGTTGCCTCCTGAATGTTGCAGGTGATATCATCCATCAACTGAGAGCAATATTGACAAAAGAAGCATCATCAGAACCATACGATCATTAATAATTACGACCAAATTTCACCATCAGAAAAAGAAATAAAATGTGAAAATATTTCACATTTACTGCTGACATTTTTTTTAACCAAGCTGAGTCTTGATAGGAATAAATCCTGTCAGTATCTCTCTGAAGACTAACTGGTTGCATTTGCATATGAGACATTCTGTAAAGTCCAAAAACACATCTCACATTTGTTACTGTCAAACATCATGGACATCCCAACAGTGTTTACTTTCATTTCTAAAACCGGTATTTATTCTCGGATTTTCACTATTGATGCAGTTTTGCTGCTCTCTTGTCATATTTTAGACATTATCTTACATTTCAAAAGTATCTGAGTTTTACGCAATACGATAGTTTTCTCACCTTGCTATGAAAATGTGGAAGTGCAAATGGGGATGTGTTAGTTTTCACCACACACCAGCATCACCAGTTGATAAGCCTGAAAATGCTGCCTGTTGAAAAGTGATGAGCGATCAGAAATCAGATGTGATCACGTCAATAAAAGCGTTGAGAGCTCAGAACTTTGGTCGGCTCGGGAGGGGGGACAAACCAAGAATTAACCAAGAGCTGTGAACCACAGAGCCGTCGGGGGAACAAATGTTCTGTCTTGTGTTCAGGGTGTGTGAAGACGAGCCACACGCAGAGGAAGAGGAAGCAGATTTCAGAAGGGGGAGATGTGCAGATCTGTGATGTCCAAAGGCTGAACCATGACCACTTTGGAATGTCAAAGTTCTGCATCACATTTGAAGGTTTGTGTCAAATCCATTTAAGTTTGAAGTCTGCAATTTAAAAATTTATATCCACGTCCGGATTATCCTCATTTAGCCTTAGAAAAATGATAATAAAACCCAATTTCTGTTGCCAAATATACTATTGTAAAATGGATGAAAGTACATAAAATCAAGATTTTAACTAATCCCTTAATCACCCACAAATGACCTTTATACATTGTCAGCTGTTACCATGCTAATGTTAGCATATTGATGCCACAATGTTTGAACTGGGGTAAGAAACAGGAGGCCACAACCTCTTTTTGTCCTCCATCATCAAGACTTTTCTGCTCATCGGATGATGAGATGATTCTTGATGTTTGCACCTTGAATCATGTCAATTGAAACTGATTTGGTTCGAGGGCACCATTCTGCTTCCACTAATCATTTACTGCCAAGACTGAGGAGACTGAGGTTAGCGTCAGTATAATTGAGTTGCAAACCTCCTCAAATGCTTCCTTCCCTCTCTTTTTTCATCTCCAGGGTCACTGTTTTTACCTGAATCCAGGCCGGATTCAGAAAATGCAGGTGAGGCTCCGGCTCCAGCTCACAATCAATGACGTGACCCCCGTCCCTGCCAAAGTAAAACCTGCATTCACAATTTGTGTTTACAATCAAATATTGAAGACCTTTTCTGTTGATATTGACTCTATATGTTCTAACAATGTCAATAAAATATACTGTATTTTACACATGTGTGCATGTGTGTGTGAGGTTCCTTCCAGTAGGCAGGTCTGGTTTGTGATGCAGCAAAACGACACACAAAGTCATGCGTTTTTTTTTTTTATGTAGAAGCAATCGTGAACAAATGTGAACGAGCCGATTTTACTCTTGCAGGGAAAGAGAGGATGAACCTGTGATACAGTTATTATTTATGCTGACTGGGAATATGCCCAGGCATGTCTCTCAGCAACACACACACACACACACACACACCCATGCACACACACACACACACACACACACACACCCATGCACACACAGGCACTGTGTTAACCGCTGGGTTTTATAGTCCAGATAAGACGGTCTTGTGTGCGTGTCTGTGGCACTATGGACTCAGATTTCTGGTAAATAATTCAAACTCAACAGTTCCCCAGTTAAAGCCGCATAAATCATCATTTTTACTTTTCATGGTTTATTTCGCTCATTAGGTTTGTACTCAGATGTCCTCCTCTGAGGTTTTGTACCGTTCTAATGTTATTAAACTGAAGCTGGAACCTTCGACCGCAGAACTACATCTGTCGAAATGTTGTCAGCGGCGTTTTGTAAGATTTTTAAAAGCAGACTGTGGTCATCGCAATAACAGACGGTAATTAGGTCAAAGTCCAGGATGGATGATTACCCATGAATCTGAAGTGATCAAGTAAAGAAAAAGGAAGTACCAAAGGAAAAAAGAGAAATAAGACAGAGGTGGAACATGTTTGTGTTTCCTTTTTGTGAAAAATAACTTCACGTGTAGACACGGGCGTGATCATTTCTTTCTGGGATCAGTTATGTCAGTGATGATGTCATCATGTCCCAGGAAGAATACGATCTCAGAAGTGGTAAAAGAAATCCTCACTCGTCCTTTTTTCTGTTTGGGATCGGCTTTGCTGTTTTTCAGTAAAAAAAAAAAAAAAATTCAGTAAAATTTGTCAAATTACGAACTTCTTCACTGTTGTTGATGAGGTCATTGCACAATGTGCCGGAGGAGGAAAAAACCCACAACTTTGGAGTTCTTTGGAGCTCCTGAACGCAGTAACTCTCTTAACAAGTAATGGGGTTGCTTGTCAAAAAGTAAGCTGCTATTGAATATCTTCCCAAAATATATATATTATTTTATTCGATGCGTCCTTCCTGTCTAAATTCATACTTTTCTGTCAAAGTGGAGCTAGAGATGGTCCGGGTTAGCCTTAATTATCCTTAGTTATAAAACAGTTACCTTGAGATTTTTGTTGACTATAAATGTTTTTTCTGGAAGCTGAAGAGCCATTCAGAATCTCATCCCCCACATATCCACCCACAGGCTTCATTCTTCCTCCTTTTTTGGCTGTCTGCTGCTGTCCATGATTAAAATCGGCATGTGGCTGTTTCAGGGTGCAGTGAGCGTTGAGGGTTGAGGTTTGAGTCCTTACAGTTTGCCGATAATGTTCTGGTCATCTAAATCAACCTAATAGGTGTGTTCATGAGTGTTTCATTGTGTAAGCTAACAGGCTAGCGGCTGCACATTTTTTAGGAAGTGACTTCTTTAAACTTCATATTATTTTGCATATATACTGACCCAAACTGCCTGTAACGTACAATACTGGACTGTTGATTCTGCAGCTGTTGGCTCAACATTCACATTCCTGACTTCCACTTTGGTCGTGTTTCCCTCGTTTAAAAAGTCACCTTTGATCTAGAATGCCACACAGAAACTTCTCCCCGTCTAGTGGGAAAGATGCACGGTGGTCTTTAGGCTGTGGAAAATCTTTTTGTTGGTGTTTTTTTTTAATGAGGGCATATCCACGAGATCCATCTGCGATGCCTAGTTTAGGTCAGATAGTCCAAAGACTTGTTGCGTTTAGGTACTAAGTTAAGAATTTCACATAAGCCTGAAAAAAAAGATGTTAAAATGTTAGGTTATTATATATCCATTCAATATCATTTCTGCTCACAGCAGAAAGCAGCGTGGGTGGGAATAAAGCTATAAAAGAGGCGTAAAACTGACTAAAGAACCAGACTAAAGAAAGAGAAGACCACAACAACAGAGAACAAAGAACAACGTTAGCAGTCACAAAATGGCGTCTGAGCTGGTGTTCTCTGGGAGACTTCAATCAACCTTCCTTTGTGACCAAATACAGATTCAAGATTCCCACAACTCAACCCCATTTCCTGCTAAGTACCTTCTTCCCAGAATCCCTCTCTGGATTTTGGGGAATTCTTTTTTGTTTGTTTTTTTTAAATCTTAACAACAGCTCATTCATGGTTTTCCATGACACGTGTACATACAGAAAGCGAAACTAAGACCGTCTCCATAAAGAAGAAGTCATTCTTTGTAAAGTAACGCATTCACAGAGAGACGTATTCCACCCGAAAGACTCACCACCACTCTGGTACCTTCAGACTCGAGACTGATATGAGTGGATGAAAGGAAGCCGAGAGGGAGTGAGCGTCAGAGGAAACACCCGAGTACAACATTATTTCTGGAGCCTTAGTCACAAGAAAAACCTGTTTTTTTGTTTTTAAAAAAAAAAGAAAAAAAAAAAAGGCGTAATCCAAACTCACCACATGACAGCTGCTGGAATCAACATTTTTATCATCTCAATTAATGACTCAGAAGGACTTTTATGAGTTAACAAAGCTCATGTTTACAGATCTGAGAGTAAGAAGATTAGAAAAAAGAAGAAAAGAAGAAGAAAAGAATTCTCCTCACATTAATGCGACCACACACTTTTGTTTGCTGCGTTTGTTTCAGCGACATGTATGTTCCATCACCTGCCGGGAGGCTCTCAGATGTGGTCGACTTGACTGCAAGACGACTCGGCATCCACATCAAAACACCGCCGGGTGACACCCCCGAGCATACGAGAACAGCTGAGCGTCAGGTGAAGGGCCTCTTCTTGGTATTTTACGCTCTCTGCAAAGACGGACGTGTGCATCCTCACATCACCGCGGCAAAAAGGCCACCGCCCGTTTTCCCCCCAGCTTCTAGTGACGTGGCTCTTCCTGACAGTGGTCAGGTGACCCCCTGTCCCCCGGCTACACCCATAGGGCCTGACCTGGTGTTTATGCCCCAGAGAACCAGAATTTTTTTAAAAAAAAGACTGTTTTATCTATAAACATCAGTGATTGGCCTTTTTTCACCCCTGTTGCTGATTTCTAGAGTTTTCTTACAGCAGCCAAAGGTGGATTTAACGAAATTTGTGTTTTCAACACGACAAAATCTCAGAATCTTTAAAATAAGCAGATATGATTGTCCATCGCCCTCTTTATGTGGACAGTTCAGTGGTCAATCTTTTCTCCTCCCGGCCGGTTCTGCCGAAGAGCTTTGGAGAGACTCCACAGATTTGTCACTGTCCGACTTTCATGTGAAAACATCTGTTTACGCAGAAACCGACTGTTGTTGTATACGGTCATATTTACATGAAGCTCGAGGTTTAGTCATAAGGTGAATTCTGATGTATCAACTTACTTCGTGGCAAACACCACTTCCTCATTCAGGCTGCCTCGGTTTAACTTTCTGGGAAATCAAGACACCGAAGAGGCCACGGTGAACATTAATAACCAGATCAGAAAGAACGTAAACAGCAAAATGAAAAAAGATGTTGTACTTAAACGTATTTGACCTGATTTAAGGACAGTGACAACGGGTCTGAAATATTTCTGCCTAAAAAATCCTGACGCTTAGGTAACGTGGCTCTTAAATGTAGGCCAGGACCAGGTCAATCTCAGACATTGGGGAGACGCTTGGGGGATCTTCTGATCCTTCGCACTGTAACAAGCTGCCAGTCGGTGTGAATTGTCTCCGGAAGTCAGCTTTCCTCACATTTCTCTACAGATAATGTTTTTAATTAAGACCCTTCTGCTTCAAGAATGCATGTGGCCCAGGCCGGCAGGAAAGTCCCATCAGAGGAGCAGTAACCTGGTTTCCCAGGCAGAGGAGAGACCCTGAATAGCTACCATGGAAATGGAAAACAGATGGATTGTTCGCAACTTTTTACAGTTTGTTGATTTAGTTTTACTTTGATTTTAGAGAACAGTGAGGAAAAATAGCAAATCGGAGTCACTCAGAAATGAGGAGAAACTTTGATTTCTTTGTTTCATGAAAGTGAAGTTAAAATATCACTTAGTGACTGTAGCCACACCTTATTTTGTTCCCACAATTACTGCAAACCTCTTAAATTTAGTATTCATGAGGGATTCATACAGTTCCTATTTCCTCAGAATCTGCAGATACTAGAGGTCTACTGTATAAAAGCCAGTTAGCAGCTCTTCCCAGTCTTTAGGAATGAATGAGGTAGTTCTGAGGTTGGATTCAGACCTTTTTTCTGTTTTTCTCTCGTTTACGCTGCTCATCAGACTCGGGTTTGTAAAAGCTGCTGTAAAAATGCCCTGATGCCTTTTCTTTCCTCTCCAGATTGAAACTGCTTATCTGCACTGCCTCTCTGAGATTCGCTGTCGATTTTAGCAGCACTAAAGCTGAAGAGTGAGTCTGTTGAAACACGAGGTGGTGTGATGTCGCGCGTGGCACGGGAAAAGGAAGTCTTGTGATAGGAAACCTTCATGTGCATTACAAAAATTTGTTTTTAACAACACAAAGACATACAGCCTCCTTCACTTGTTTCAAAGTCTTATAGGTTATATCACATCTTATAAATTAGAAATGTCAGTTGAAATATTGTGTTTGCTCGGCCTAAAAAGGCATCATTAATCATCAAACCTAGGTTTGTTTGTTTTTTGGACTGTGAGAGAAAAACGCTGAATCAATGGTGTGTTTGCACTGCTAATTGTTAGCAATTATACGAGGGTGGACGAAAAACCTTTCAACAGCAGAGTGGGCTGAGCACTAAAGTCAAAATCAAAACTGAATGTTCAAATAAAACGAATATGTGTCACCATCTGCTCCTGGTGGTTAACCTGGTTCGAATGCTGGCGGTGAGTCAGATAGCTTAGCTTCCTCAAACAGTGCTCCAAGTTCTTGGATCATTATTTGTGTGTGACATTAAGGAGAATCCCAGAGAACATCTTTCATTAATTCAGGAAACCTTTAAAGTGAGCTCACCATAAGCGCTCAGGCAGAATATTATTTAAGTTCATCCAGGACTTTGTAGTGCCGAAAGCTGTGCTTTCGACCCTCATCGGTTTGTCCTCAGAGGAATTCTGGACCAGTTAATTGTTGCTGTTTCCCCCTCCAAGCAGTCACAAAGCTCACTGCGTTCCCATCTGCACTTTTCCTGATAAACTGTCATCTTTAACGGATTTGTAATCTGCTGCAGCCTACATGGAAAACTTTGAGATGCAGCTGATCCAACCAATGTTTGGCTGAGGAATTCGCTGCCTGGCAACCACCACGTCTTCAAGTGAAACCTGACCTACTATTCTGGTGATGCACACCTCTGTCTGTAACCTCTTTGCACAATCAAATAAAAAGTTCAAACTAAACTTCTGTATTGAGAGAATTTAAATCATCCTGTACAAAACACAGCTTGTTACATTTTTAAGCAAAATGAAGTTCGTTAGTGTGAATATTACATGTGTTCATCATCAACTACCTGCATATTAGCAGCATATTGGCTTCATGGGAAAGCAGAAATATAATGAGAGTTGGAAAGTTCGCCAGCTGCAGGCCTCAGTCATGTCTACAGCATTTCCTATGGGGCAGGGGGGGGGGGGGGGGGGGGGGGGGGGGGTGTTGGAGCTGCAAACAGGAAGTAAAATAGAGCATGATAGGGCAAGTACGGGAAGTGGATGCAGTCAAACACCAACAATATCATTCATAGTCATTTGTGACATGGGGATGTTTTGATAAATCATCATTGGCTTTTCTGAGGTGGTTTAGGATGCTTTTACCTCCTTTACTGTAGTTCCACTCATCTTTAATCAGGATTTAAAAAAAATCTGTATTCCTTAACCTGCTTCTAAGACTCTGGTAGTTCATCTGAGGGCATTCATCAACTACTGAATGGCGCTCCGCTGTGGCTGATGTAACAAGCAGCCAGACTGTTGCAACGCTGCTCCTGACGCTGCAACTCGCACGTCGTTTGGCACAAAGCATGAAAAAAGGAGTGTCTCCTGAAGCCCCCATTGACACCAGAGGAGGCAGCTTCTCTCCTTTGTAACATGAAGCCGAATCAAACAAACAGACGTTTGAGTCACAAGAAGCCGCAAAGAAAAGAGCCATTAAGGCATTTACTGATGCTGCCAGCAGGATTGCTTTGGCATTACTGTCAAAAACATTTATTTGAATTTTCATAAGCCTTTTTAAGGGTGTCCTTGACAGGAAACTCAATTCCGGTGGCTTTGCGGCACTTTTGGCCGTGTGGATCCTGAACTCACTAATCCTGCTAATAAGGTTAACAGTTTTTGAACAAACACAACAGTGTTTTTATCTCTTTGAGCAAAGTTAGGATGCGATAAGGCTCAAGGAATCATTGACGTCCAATCGTCTTCATGATGTCAGCGCAAGTACAGTATGTTAATGTGCTAAAATCCCAGAATTCCCAGTCCCAAAGGTCATCTCCTTTTTTATTGGCTGAATGGGATTCTTCCTTCAGTTGCCTGTCCAGATACAGAGAACTGCACGGGAGGGACAGAGGTGAGGGATGGTTGGATCTCTTGGAACTTGCTGTGAAAATTGACCATCACAAACCACCCAGCTGGATCAGAAAGAAGTTTCTTTCTGAGTGATTCAAATCTTGCCATCAAATCAAATCAAACCAATCTTTATTTATATAGCGTCGGTTACAATCAAAATTGTTTCTAGGCGCTTTCCAGAATCCCAGGGCCTGACCCCCAACAAGCAACAGTGGCAAGGAAAAACTCCCCCTTTAGCAGGACCAGGCTCATGTAGGGGGACCCTCCTGCTGATGGCCGGCTGGGTAGTGAGAGGAGAAGGGGGAGGACAGGTAGAGGAGAGACTAGGCAGAGATCATAGCGATACATTAATAATACAAGCTGCTGGTATAAGAGTAGAGTGAGTCAGCAGGGTCGGAGGTCAGAAGCCCAGCATACAGCTATAAAGGCGGAGGAGCAGAGAAACTATACAAGAAATAACATAATCAATGATCTACTTGGAGAGCAGGGGGAGGGGAGGGGAGAGGAGCAGGGTCATCAACGCCCTTACATGGCCCAATTTTAATCATATTGGACTTTATTCCGATTATTTGCATCCATATGTGTATGCCCTACAACTCACAGGTACAGGCAAAGTCATTTGTGCAGGTTTATGTAAAAAGGTGTAAAAGTTTCCTTTATTGCAGTTTGAAGCAGTTTCCACAGCACAGGTACAGCGATTCAGTGTACAGCATGATAAAGACAACCTCACATGGCTACAGTTGCACTGAGGTATTCAGAAGAGTTTCTGTTTCCTCCAACAGACACTTTTCTGTACAGCATTTTAACAGCTCTCCCATCACTTCATTTCATTTCTCCTTTTCTCCATTAACAACAGGAACGTTCATGTTCAAGGAATCTCCAAAGTGTCAGAAAAAAAAGCAGTCCACAGTACAGCTCCGGCGAAACCTAAACATCACACCCAGATCCTGTCACCTTCAGATGTCGGCGCTGAATCAAGGCAGCAGCAGGTTTCCATATCAGCTTGAGAGGTTCCTTAATCATCTCTCAGTTTCCACCTCGATCACTGCGCACCGTGTCCAGATGAGGCATTGAGGTTTCACGTGGTATAGTATCAGAAACCACGTACAGGAATACAGCTGATGAAAAGTCAGACGAGGTCAGACGATCACTTTAATGATTTCAACTGTCATTGCAGTTTTCTGTCACTTCCTTTACACGTTGCAACCTTATTTTTTTTAATCCTTTTGACTGTGCAAATACCCCAGCTAAGCTTAAACATACACAGTAATTGATCATGACACTGATTGTCCACCTATCATGACAGGAAACCATGTTTGACTGAGGGAATTTTCCTTCATCTTCCTTGCTGGGACCTAATTTGAAGCACATGCTTGAGTGTCGACCAGAAACACATTTTCACACAAGTGTTTTTTTTTTTTTTGATTGATGCCCAGACAACACATGAGAACTAGATGACACCTCTGTGATGCTAGGTAGGTTCATTTCAGACTCTGATTCAAATTATTTCCTCTGACTAAGTGTGTTAATTATCAGTTCCGCTGCATCACACAATATGACTGCGGATGTTTGCTTTTGTAAGGTCAGATGAGGGAAAACTGGAAATGTAACAACGGTTGGTGTTAGAAAATGTAACCCCTGACAATAATTATCTTGGCATATATTTGCAATAAAAAATAATTGGGGCTTTAACAAAACTGCCCTAAGGTGACCTGTGAAACCATCATGGAAAAAAAACCTTCTGTAACTTCACGGATAACTTCAGCCAGTGAACGGGCACAGACTTTCCCAGCTCCTTTATAGTGGCCACATTGACTAACTTCAGACACCGAAAGACCAGAAAATAAGAAAAACAGAATGATTTTATCATTTTCTTTCTTTGTTGATTCACTTCAGACCACTTTGCAAAGTCTTTGGTCTAATGCCTGTTTCTCAAGTGTAAATAAAACCTTATGATGTTGTAACTTTGATGAGGAAGCCTCCTCTGTCATCTGATCTGACCAGTCTGGTGTTGTTCTGGTCAGCAGCAAAAAGACTGGGCACGTTCATGTTACAGTAAAATCAGTCTTGCAAAATACAGAACAGATAGCATGGCTTTTTAACACTGTTATCAGGAATAAAGGTTTTTGCTGGTGTTCACTTCCTCACTGGCAAAAGACGGAATCTCTCTTTAAGTTCAAGGGCACACAATAAATGTAAATGACACAGTGGTTAGCGAACAGCGTGTGGTTGCTGTGTTAGTTTAAAACGTTGGTCTAGTTTGGTCTAGTTTTTATTCCCATGCAGGTATCTACACCTTGACCTCATGGGCGTGCAAGATTATTTCTGCATACATAAAGCTTTCGTAATATAGGATAGGCTACAGGTAGAAAGGTTGGACCCATGTTTTAACAACCCTGGGTCTCTAGAGTTGACTGCAAAGGAATTCAAAAAGTGCACAACTAAAAAAAAAAAAGCAAGAAAAATAAAAATGTACAGACAATTTTACAAGGCACATTTTAATGTTTGCTGAGCTGCTCATCTCAAATGCTGGAATGGAATGAAAATGTGGCAATCTTTGGTAGAAACGCAGAGGCTTGTAAGAAAAAAGAGCTGCTGAAAGAGAAACTTAACCTAAAGTTCATCAAAGATATTAACGTTCCCATAAAGGAGTCCAAAATGTCCATCCTCAGTTTGAAAAGATGGTGAGGTCTTGGAAAAGCAAGGTCCATATTCAGCCTCTGAGCAGTAGAGATGGATGCATCATCAAATAGAAATGCTATTTTTGCTAGCTAAACCTGAGAGTGGTGCTGACTGTCTGCGCTGCCTTGCAGGTAGATTATCCTTCCAATCACAAGGAGAAAGACGCTCACGCACAGCAGCACGATGGGCTCCTGGGGGATGTGCAGCAAACGGCCCATCCTCTGCAAAACAAAAAGGAAAAAGAAGGAGAATTTCAGCATTGAAAATACAGTCCAGAGAAGAGTGGGAATGAACTCTTTCACTTCATTGATTTGGGTTTTGATGCGTTGCCGTTTGCATTTGATGCTCTGTTATTACTGCAAATGTTCACCTCACCCTGTCTTGCTCATTTAAAATCAAAAAGATGAAGACGCAGCAGCGTATGTTTACATGCAGGAAGCAGCAGGTAAATACAGTCCTCTACATCATGCCTGGCTCTTTTTACTCCTGATGTTTCCACATGTCATTTTCTGTGGATGTATATACACAGTATATTTATACAGGTTTTGATGTGTTTGAAATGCATGTGTGTGTGTGTGTTTGAAGCCTCAAAAAGGATACCGTACATCTGCTGAGCTGATAGAGGTAATTATCAGAATGTGCCTTTCAACCCTATAAAACTCTTTATAATCAATCACTTTGCTTTAAATTGTATGACTCAGATTTCCTTCCTGTATCTCTTTAAACAGATCTCATCTACTCGATGCACTTGGGAAGTTCTGACTTTTTCTAAAGCTTCTTCTCCTAAACTCTCCAGTTCTTCTGGTCAGAAACTCAGCACATGGAGCTCCAGCAGTGATGGCCCCTAAACAACAGAGATCTGTCAGATGGAGAGAAGAGTTTTCTCACATCTGAAGGAGCATTCTAAGGTTCCTCCAGAGGAAAACACTGTCCAGAAACAACACAACACTGAATCCCTGGTTCAGGAAGGGTTGGGGTGTTGGATTGACAGCAGTGAGAATGAGTTCTTCCACTGTGATGAACTAAGCATTGCTGCCCAGAGAAAGAACCTATTCTCTCAGGCAAGACTCCCAATTGCAGGTTCATCATGGTGGAGGGCAGGAAAAGAATGTCACATCTGTCTGGTTGGGGTTGAAAAGTGCGCCAGAAACCTCAGAAACCCATAATGCCTGAGGAGGAAACAGGTGAAGGAAAGACCACTAACTCAAGCCTGTAATAAATCAGTCTGCGTCTAATTCTGCATATGACTCAGCCGAAGAGCTGCGGAGCACAACAGCATGATTTAATCCTGAACTTCTGTAATTTGGGCATGCTGAGCTGTGTGCAGAGCCAAACCAAGAAAAAAGGGGGGGGGAGGTGGGGGGGGGGGGGGGCTTTTAACAGTCTTGGAAACTGCAGATTGGCCCTTGGGTGCACGTTACCTTATGTCAGACTAGTGTGCTTCTGGGAACTAAAAGCACACAAACTGTTCCATTTCATGATAGTAGCTGAAACCAGTTGGGCCTAGTGCTAACCACTTTGTGAGATCAGACTCCTAAGCAGCTATTGCAATTACCGGTATGTTGCATGTTTTAATATATACCGGTAATATAATAATGAGGTTGTTGTGTTCTGTTGAGTATATTTCACTGCTGGGGTTAGTGTGTGTGTGTGTGTGTGTGTGTGTGTATGTGTGTGTGTGTGTGTGTGTTTAACAAGGTTGAATATGACGTTTAATGAGATGTTTGACTCCCAGTGCAATGAGGAGCAGATGTAGCTGGATTAAAAAGTCTAAACCAACTTTACCGAGAGAAGACTTTGTTTTTAACACACACACACAAACACACACACACACACACACACACACACACACACACACACACACACACACACACACTAACTGCTAATGCGTTAATAGTTCCCTCATTCACACACAACCTCATCCACCACAAAAGACGAACTGGCTACAAGCTCAGACAGCAAGAAATCCCTCCAGGAGAAATTAAATCAATGAGGTACTCAAGAGTCACATGACTTATTTCATTTCCTTTAAAGAGTTCACTGTCCAGAAGCTGGAAACACACAGAGCATCAGATGAGAGAGATGGTTGTATCAGTACTGATGCTAAAACTCTCTCAATTCTTAAATATCAGCGGCGTCTGGAGGGTGAATGGTGACTGTTATGACTCAGACAGTTGAATCTGCTTATAATTGAGGGCTAACATAAGCAGTCTGGTTTCTATTCCCATCTGTGATCCTACATTGAAAATATAGACATGTCAGAAGGCGTCATTAGAGGAAACAGCTGTCCCCTGAGTTCAGCATTTGCTGCATCAGACATAGAAACAATGTCTTTCCAGTATATTTACAACAATAAATGTGCATAAAATTGTCAGATAGTTTATTATTATTGCTCTGTTTTTGCACGGGGCAGAATTCAGAGCCATTCCTCTAGGGTTGCATTGCTGCCGGGTTTTCTGTCCTAACTGGCCCGAACACCCAGGAAAGTGGGGTCACAGGTGAAGGTGTTGTTTACCTGCTAGGACAGCGGCGACGTCGCGGCCCTCGAGGGCTGGATGGCTTCCAATAATCCAGCGTTTCTAACACACAGAAACTACAAAAAGCAAACGGTTCGTGTGAGCGCCACCACTTAGGATGCGTCTCAAAAATAGCTCTCCAAACAACGCCGCACTTCCAAACATGCACGCACACACAGCTCACTCCACCAAAGAACCCTCCCCGACGCTCCGAGAGGATCATTTTCAAGCTCCCTGTCCATGCACAACACATTTTGAAAGACAGAAAGCTCCACTTCTTTAAAGGACTTGCATGTGACTGCAGCTCACCCTGTTCTGTTCTGTTTCTCCCTGTAATTGAACATTTTTAAGTACTGAGAGCGTTTGCTGATATGACAGGCCAATACTAATTTGAATTGTCCTCAGGTGTGAATGTGAGTGTGCATGCTTGTCTGTCTTGTTCTGTTGGTCCTGCGATGAGCTCATCGAGGGTGGATCCTGCCTCTCGCCCAAATGCAGCTGGGCTAGGCTACACTCCCCCCATGACCCTGGGAACAGCAGTGAGAAGATGGAAGATCACTTAATGGGCGCAAAGAGGGGAGGCCAGAACTGTGGGGCCTGCCCGGTCCACAGTGTTCCTCGGTTATTTTTGCCATCAGGACAAAGAGTTTCACCTCAGCGTGTGTGAGAGACATTTTTGTCTGCATGTGGCGTGCCTCTGTGCATGTGTGTGTGTCTGTGTCTGTGTGTTTGCTGGATAATTAGAACCTGCACTTTTCTCCTTGAGTGTTTTTCTTCACAGGGTTGAGTCACAATGCAAACCATGCCATCACGAAGGAGGTCCCACACACACACACACACACACACACACATACAAACGTACATACACACACAGTGAGCTAAGAGATGTTTGAAAACAGACACATGCAGTGCGTAAATGTTTGACTGCCACACATAATCGCACACATATTGTGTAAATGTTTAACTGCTGAGTGTGTGAAAGGTTTGGGAGGGTGAGAGAGGAAGACAGGTGGGTACCTCTTGGTGATTCAGTTTTGCCTGGCTCCTGTATGTGTAAACCTCTACACATGGGATTTCTTCTCTGATTGCTGAAACCTCTAATGTCTTGGACCTGAGCCCGCTGATCAGACCTGGGCACGTTTGTTGACTAGTTTAGGTCCTCTTTAAAATCTCCTGCCTGTCACTCTCAGATTCAGGCAGGGAATTCCAAGTTAAGCTGATCCTACGATATGTAGGACAATAGCTCCAAGGATCATCCAGGATTAGCTGTCAGTGAGCGAATCACGCCCAAAATCAGAGGTTAAAATCTCTTGATAGATAAATGGGTGCTAACTGCAGGCTCTGTGAGAGCTCCCACTTAAATGGCCCTGAACACCCACCTATCTGAAAACCCCCTTAAATACCACCCTAATCAGCCATTTTTGGAATTCAACAGTCCAAAAGATTCATAAACTCAGATTGACAAGCCAGGTTGAAGCCATCTGAATTGTATGGGCTCAGACTATTTGCTCCATGCAGGTATTGTGGCATATTTAAGTCACTGTTCTATTTTGAATTTTAAAAAAAAATCTCTGGTAAAGAAATTGCATGACTGCAGAACCCTGAACACCTGGACACAGAACAGAGAACAATCCTTCCTCATTTTTCTGCCTTCTCAACATTGTGTCACACACTTTCAGGATGACTCTCCTCTGGAGTTCACAAGAGGTAACACGCACGCACACACAGGGTTTACGCTCCATCTGTTCTCTTCTTAAGAATGATTCAAAGCTCTACCTGAGCTTGCTTACTGTCTGCTCATTTTCCCAGATCACTGTGGCCACCTAAACTGGATCTTTAACGAGTCACATATTTCACAATGTAATGATGAAGACCAAAGCCTTGAATATGGATGAACAACACACCTCTGTAATGACGGGTTTGCCAGAAATGCCAAACCGCCGAAGCCCTCACATATAATCTCCTAAAGAGTTCCAGTTCATGCCTTTTGGATCCTTATCCCAATGCTTAAAAACATCTCAGAGTGTCAGAAGTTAGCAAGATGGGCATATCGCCAATGTTTATTTCATCATCGAGGAGGTATTTTAAGGACACCCACGGCTCGAAAACATTTTCTTCTAATCATTTTCCTGATATCATTTTTTTAATTCCAACTATTTTCTTTTGGCTTAGAAAACATCGAGTCAGCAGCGCAGTAGTGGCATTAATAAATCTGCGATGACGCAACAATCAGAAACGTTGCCAAGGGGAAATCAACTCTTACTGCAACTTTGCAGCACACCCTGTCTGAGAGCCAAAGCACAGCGTTCATGGCTGTAAATCCCTGTAATAATGTGATTAGCACATGAAGAAGGGGACTGCCTCATACTACTGTCTAGCTTCTGTTTTTTGTGTTTGACACATACAATCATTTAAAAGTGATTTACGTGCTCTAAAAATGACACAACCGTTGCTAAGTTACCACGGGGGCTGTGAAATTCTAACTAAGAGGACACAGAAATGCTCATAAGGTAATGTCGTAAACCCTTTGACTTCCTCCTGCACTCTCTGACTCTTCCAGGAGTTCAGGTCACTCATTTTTGCCTGCAGCTCTTGGGGTGGGTAGAACGTGGTGAAAATGGAATTCAAACCTATGGGACACCTCAGAGGGAATCAACGTGCACTGACTCCTGCAGTAGACTCTCTTTAACGGCTGTATCTCTACGTAATTTAGCAATCAAATTACAGCTAATATCGTCATGTAGATCTGCTTATTTGCACTCAGCAGCTGCAACTGAGGCCTTGGAAGATATTTCAGCAGATCTTTCCTTTGGTTCTCATCACAAATAAACCTCTGTTTGTACTGCACCACGTTGTTGTTACACGCTCTGCTAAAAGCTAGCTGAGGGTTTTTTGCAGAGGTTTATCTCATTCCAGCGGTGAAGCTTTTGTTATGGTATACAGTCATTTTCTTGTTATCTTTGGATTTTCGACAGCTTCAAGCATCAGAGTTTTTCTCCACACACTAAGTGCTGTGGAAATAACCAGCTACATCTTCCCCCACTGACCACATATTCACCCTGTGGAAATATCACTAGAGCACAAACTTATATAGAAAACACAGCCACTAGTTGAGCTCTCAGTTTAGGTTTGTGTTTCCTGTTGGACTGTTGGACAGAAATGACTCATTATTTCACAATGCCCTATAGGTCTCTAGCAAAGATACTAATATCAGACGTCCACACAATCAAGGTTTGATTACAAATGTAAATTAAAGTCTGTTATTGAGCGTTCAAGCACATCACTGGAGGTTTCACTGCATCACTGACCCTTAAGAGAAGTTGTCTGTTGAAGTCGTCTCCAATGCGACGGAGCTCTCTCCCGATTGCCTCCTCTTGCATCTCCACTGCTGCACTCTGTGACCTGCTAGAGCTGTGGAAAGCGTGCCCTGAAAAGGCCAAGAGTTGATAAGACAGAGCAAATGACACCAACAGTTAGACTGATACAGAGACCCATTGCTGAAGAACATAGAGCACAATCCTGTGCAGACAGCAGTCTGCATGCATGTGATGTGTGACACAATGAGAATCCCTTCAAGCTTTGTGGACTTTAAATAATGATGAAGAGGAAAGGTAATGGTGATGGGACAGGTCAAACCAAAAAGCTGAGACCAATGCAATAACATGCAGGATGTGCCTGCAGCCAGACTGAAAGTGGCCCGGCCTGGGTGAGGAGGAGAGGAGGAAAATGAACCAAGCTTTGCATTTCCTTCAGCTTTTCCACAGGCTGCCTCCTGCGTCCCCTTTGTTCATGCAGCTCAAAGCAGCTGAACAAATCAAATGGTGACAAAGACTTCGAAGTCATTTTGGCCTGACAAAATCTGGTGGCAGGTGTGATCTGAAGCGCTGTGACAGAACAGCTGGAATTGTGTCGTCAGGGAGCAACACAAGAAAAAGATAACCTGATCTTCCAGAAGCTCGGACGGTCGACTTTCCAGCGCAGTCAGGCCTGTTGCCATGATAACCAACATTTCTGTTTGTCTTTTATCCCGACTATCAGATCGTTTCTGTTTTGCAACATACAAAAGGTCGCACACATGCTCTCTCTCTCTCTCTCTCTCTCTCACACACACACACACACACACTCACACAGAGACACACACACACACACACACTCACACAGAGACACGCACTCCTGTTTTGACTGCTATCTTGTCTGCAATAGAAAAAAAAAACAGCACAGACATGAGTGGAGCTAATCATCGCTATTATGTTATAAAAGTCAGAGTGCTGCCGGTAACAACACTGTGAATCATAAACACAACCTGTCAGCTCAAATCTCAAGAGGATCCTGAATGAAGCTGAACTTCGCTGTGATTTGTAAAGGTTCTTTGGGTGTTACTTCATTTGCTGTTTACAGTATTTTCTTCCCTCAGGTCACAGTTTTAATTGTTACCAGGCAACAGGATAGACTACCTCTATCACCCGCAAGGCTGCTGTAAGTGCGTCTTATTTCTTTGATGCAAATAGCAAATATAAAAGAAACATTTTGATCGGTTAAAATTAGGGTTCATTCCAGACACCAGCAGTGAGGAAGGAAGAAGATATGGCGGGGGTGGAGGAGCAGACTCTGACCGGTGCTGAATTATTTTCTCCAAATGTTCACAGACCTTTGGGTGTGGCTGCTTTAACCAAAAGTCAAGACCCTTCTTCCTTCCTGTAAACTTACTATGAGTCAATGAAAATGCTTAATCCCAGGCTGCTGCCAGAGAGCTGAAGTCATTCATAAAAACAATAGTTCAGCTACAATAAGCCCAACACAAACAAATTACACATAACTTTGAGGTCAAAGTGCAATTTTGATGTTTGATATGCTTGTTAAGATTAATGTGCACAAAGTTTTACATTGTTTCATTCATTATCAAGTAGTTCCAGGTCTGTGTTATTATATTAGTACAACAACTGGGCTGGGAAAACGCACCGGGAGGATTTTGAGTAGCAGAAGCAAAAAGAGAACTTATGAAACAAGCAAACAAAAAAAATCGAATAAAGGCTGAATCAGCAGAACTGGGTGTGGCAGGAGTAAGCTGTGCAGCAGCGGGACTACCAACATTCCTCTGCCTGCCTCCATGGACACTACTGCAGGCTGCATGTGCTCACCGTGCCACTGCTGCGCCCGTGCTCCGACTCCTCCGAACCTTTGAGCCATGCGCTCCAGAGCGTGCAGCATCACTTGGCCGCTCGGGCTCGGTGTCTGCGTCGCACTATCAATCGTCGGCGGCCTCGGCGACAGCGGAGAGTTGGGCATCGAGTCGCTGTCGGAGGAGAAATATCCACTGGAACGGCGTCGAGGGAGAGCGAAGATTGTCCTTGTCTGAAACACGCCTAGACTGTCGAAAGGGGAGCTGGGGACTCGGCGTCGGGGCATCTGGTTCGGTTCACCTGTTCGGGTGGGACTCTGTTCACCGCCGTTTACTGAACGGGAGGTTTGTCCGGGGGCACCTTCGGCTGCTCGTGTTGCAATTACGGGGGGCCATCCATCGGGTCGGTTCGGTGGTCTGTTGGATGAACAGAGCGTCTTCGTCAGCTTGGGCTTCCATGACTTTCTACAACAGTGGAACAGCGGACCTGTGGCAAATCGCGTCAAGGACGGAGCCCGTGAATCCATTTCCTTTTAAATGGACTACTGTTCGAGCTGGAACTAATGTGACGATGACGGACAAAGGTGACAAACTTTGTAAATAAAAACTTGAACAGGACTTGGCTCAAGCCCGACACCGGTTTGTAGTTCATGTGCAATAACATGTACCCGCTCAGATAGGAACACATTTCCTGAGCAAACGATGCGCTCGACGCGTCTCTATTGTTAAAAGTTGCTGATTGCAGCAGATCGTTGACTTGTGTGGAAATAAATCAAGTAGCCAAGCGTGCTGCGCCGCACGTATTAGATGAAATAAAACTCTGCCAGCGGACCGGGAGCGCGCTCCAAACTAAATTTGAGAACAAAGAAGCGCTGCGCGGTGCGATCATTTCAGCTGCTGGAGTGTGACGCATCAAAAAATTTACAGCCCATTTACCGATGACATTATCTATGAGGACGTGCTGAACTGAAAAAGCTCCAAATCCAATCCCCGCGGACCGATAATCAAACTTTTATGGACCGCAACTTCCACTGATCTGCTTTTTTACGCGTTTTACGCCCGCAAATCCAGCAGCCGCCGCTTGCCTCCCGCGTCGACGCCTGCTACCCCTGTTTGATGGTAATCTCTCGTGAGCTTCGGCGCAGAACTGTGCGCAATCGGAATAGGGAGTCCGTCTTGACAGGGAAGCAAACGGCCCCAAAAACTGCAAAGGCAGAGAATGACATCCGCAACGTGCCAGAAAAGACTGGGATAATTCCTGTAATTAAAGGTCCAGGCGAGTAATGCGTAAGGAAATCTTCTCAGCAGCACATCTGCAGTTTTACGCTTCCATTTAAAGAGAGGTAGGCGGTAGTTTTCAGAACCCATGAACTGTGCACAATCTTTCATTCTCAAATGCAACACTGACTGCCTGCGCGCGTCCATGCCTTCAACATGCAACTTTCCTTCGCGCCGGCGGTACGTGTGCGCCTCCAAGAGGCGCAGAAAACCTTCCCCAGTTTCCCAACTTCCAAATAACCCTTCAGAGTCCAGTAATTGGCGGCCGTCAGAAGTGCTGTTACAAGAAAAGGACAGAGACAAACAAGCCTGACTGGGTCTTTCCTGAGAGGCTGCGGTTACGGAGACCTCTCAGTCTGGATCACGGCAGCTTCAGAAAAACAGTTGCAAGGAAAAAGAAAATTACACATTTCACATTATTGGCAAATATGGTGATATTTTATATAAATGATATAACAACACCCCAATCATTCTATTTTGGAGGAGTACGGGTGAAATGCCCACAGTGTGTGCTGCCAACGCCTGTGCGTAATGTGGTCAATCATGGGGCTGAAACCGGCGCTGATACAGAGGAACACTAACATCTGAGCTTTTATCACACTCGACAGCGTTATTGGATTAAAAGAGCTAAGAAAAACGATTGAAAAAAAAGAATTGAAAATGATTTCATTCTAGGTGTCTGTCACGCATGTTGTACAAGCTGTGACCACGCAATAAGAGAAATGACTCCACCAGAAAGAAAATCTGAAAAGAACACCGATAGGAGTTAAGAGTGCCGCGTTCTGGCCCCTGGTAGCGGGAACCCCGGCCGGGGCTGTGGGAAAGTTGGCGAACAGCGCGTGCTTGCACACTCACGCAGACTCACGCACACTCACGGACACAGAGCTTCCTCTCACCTGGGTGGATGATACATTTCAGAAGCTGGTCATCAGAGCTGGGCGTAAAAATCAGACTCAGAAACAAACGCGTCTAAATGATTTTTCCTGCACATCCGACGGAGATCCTCAAAATACCAACTCGAGCTTCCCGCTTAGATAAATCCCAAAGCTGCTGCTGAAGTTTTTCTCAGAGGAGGAATTCTGACATAATCCGCCTGCGCTGAGAGGAACCCGCACCGACAGAAGTAAACAAGGTCCAGGCGAGCTGCGCTTTCGTGTGCAGAGTCTTTCCTTCCTTCCCTCCGCTGTCTCCCTCTCTGTGACTGTCTGTCACAGCGCTCGAACGGTGCTCAGGCTGGTTGGCTGCGCTCCTCCTCCTCGGTGGGTGGGATTTCTCTCCTAAACCTTGGCTCTGTCTCCCCCTGTCTGATCTCCAGTACAGAGCACAACTGCTATCCTGCCTGCACGGACCCTCAGCGGGGTTTTTTGGTGACCGTTACCACTGAAATAGAGATGTATTTTGATTGATTGATTTATTTGTTTGTTTGTTTGTTTCCTCATCTGACACAGCCTTTTACCAGCAAACCACCGCCTTCGCGCAAATCCCACAAGACCGTTTCACTGCTTCCTCAATGAACCTTTTTGTTGTCAATCCAAATGTTTTCTTTGGGATCATTAAAATATGCTTTTTAAAACAGCAAAAAAAAAAAAAAGAAAAAAGAATAGAATTCTGTAGTTGTTCACACTTTTTTAGTTGTAGAAAATAGGAGTCACAATTATAATAACAATAATAGTAATAATAATAAGACGACGACCTCATAAGCGAGTTTTATTCGTCATGGTCACACATGGAGGTCCCAGTCAGTCCTACTCACACATCAGTACAGCCACACAAAAGAGCTCAATCAGTATCATTTACATGCATTCATCAATACCTTCGACTGTGGGGAACTGCTTGTCACTGACTGAGCAGATCTGCGTTTTCAGGAAGGAGGAAGATGACACAGATAACGAGAATGATGATGACGATGATGATGATGATTATGATGATGATATGCTGTTGACCTGACTCATGACATTATCATTTTCGGCAGATTATTAAACTTTAGTCAGGCAGACACCGACTCCTGACTCCTCTGGCGTGTCCATCATCAGAAAGCCACATGGTCACGTGGTCAGGAGCCGATTTCCCCTGGCTTCGTAAAGATGTGGCGTGTTTTCGAACAGGGCGTGACGTTTGCAAGGAAACCATTTAATTTGAGTTTGCGGAATGATCCTAAAGATTCAGACTAGATTCATGTAAATCAGAGCAGATCTGTGACCATTGTTCAGTTTTCAGGGGAAAGGCCCTGTGGACATGTGGTCTGTGGTTGTGCGAGCTCGCATGTGAAACACTGCGTAATAGTGCGTCGCCATCCTGACAGCTGCGGCGTTTATCCTCAGCCTTTCTTTTTAAAGGCGTTTAAATTAAAAAGGTGACTGCTTCTGTTTACCTTTGTGCAAAATGAGACCGAGTGGTCATCTGAACGTGGCGTTTGCGTGTCTGTCTGTAACTCCTAATTATTTAAACCGCGCGTCAGCAGAAATGCCGGCTCGCCTCCGTCATTTACTGAGTATAATGTGATAAAGGCTGAGAAAAATGATTCACTGCTGCAGAGACTGTGTGATACAGAAGTGTGTGTTTGTGTTTAACATATATTGACTAGCGCTCATTGAGAGTTAATAGAATATAAGTGGTTCCCATGCAGTAAACGCTGAACCTCCCTGTCTCAGATTAGACAATACTCACCACCTGGACCAGCTGTGTGTGTGTGTGTGTGTGTGTGTGTGTGTGTGTGTGTGTG
Organism: Takifugu rubripes; assembly: GCF_901000725.2. Classification (NCBI taxonomy): domain Eukaryota; kingdom Metazoa; phylum Chordata; class Actinopteri; order Tetraodontiformes; family Tetraodontidae; genus Takifugu; species Takifugu rubripes. Next base: position 6,589,635 of record NC_042288.1, read on the forward strand.
TGTGTGTGTGTGTGTGTGTGTGTGTGTGTGTGTGTGTGTGACACATAGCTGTGACCTCTCATAGCAAGGCGTTAGATTTTTAGAGTTGAAGTCTTTTGTGTCCTGAGTCAGATTACAACTGTCAATATTATCATACGCACACACACACACACACACACACACACACACACACACACACACGCACACGCACACACACACGCACACACACGACACATTAAAGAATCATATTCAGCATGTATATATTTGTCTGTGTGTGTGTGTGTGAGATGTCATGTCGACAGCGAAAATGGTCTCTATGGCCTCTGTAGCCCAAGATTGTGACGTTCATCTGAACACTTAACGAGTGTGACCACATTTCTTTATTTTTATCTGTAAAACAGGAACAGTGTTTTCACCGCTGGAAAACATTACTCTGCGTGTTTCTTATCATTTCTACACGTTGACTACAGAGATGCTGATCCTACTTTCATATTGAGGACATTTTTGAGAAGTGGGTCCATGAAGTCCAGTGTAACGCCAAAGTTTGAATGTTGACGTTTATACTTGGGTTTAGGTTGGGAGTGAGGGGTTAGCTGGGTAATGGATTTCATCTATTAAAGTCAAAAATATAATAATGAGGATGTGTGAGTGTGTGTGTGTTTCAGCCCCACTTTGCTGTCATCAAACAGTAATCACACACTCACACACACACACACACACACACACACACACACACACACACACACACACAAACACACACAAAGAGTGTGCTAATTAAATACTGTGTCATGTTTGTGCTGGGGTCCATTCATCACACCGTTTGTCATCTTTGTCCTCAACAGAGACCACGGCTCTGAGAATGGAGCCTGATATTTCTGTGAGCCTGTTAGAGGGCAAATAATGAGTCTACCCCACCCGACACACACACACAGACATACAGTAGAACATCTGCTAACGTCTGGTTCACTTGAGTCAATTACTCAAAATGCCACAATTTTAATGGCGGTATTCAACAATTGTGAACCAAAAAAGGAAAAGAAAGAATAAGAAAACAGATTTTGGTGACATTTAATCCACTGATATTTTAAAACATAGAATTCTATTTTCACAACCACAATAACACCCGCATTAGTGCAGTTAATAAAAAACCCGTTGTAGGTGTTGTAACCATGGCGATAGAGGATCACTGAACAAATAATAGTGACAAAAACATACAGTACATTTAAAATTGCAGCTTTGTGAATACCCTATGACACAATTGAGGTCGGACCAACACACCTCAGGTGTTTATCACAACTTGTCTGATCAGACACGGAACAGTGTTTGTTTGCATGCATGTGCATGTGAATTTGTGTGTGTGTGTGTGTTTGCGTTTGTTTCCATGTGAAGTGGGCCGACTCAACATGAGATGTTCTGTTTCCTCTACAAGACTGTCTGACGGAAGAGGAGTGGAAAACAGGTTTCACACTCGGGCAAAAACACACAAAAGTACAAAACCGTGCTCACACATGCACACACACTGCAAGGCTTGCATACTGCGTACACGTGTGCGAGTCATAAGCCCACTGTAAAAACGAACCCACGCACATTTGATAACTAACTGCCCCAGGGTAACTGCTCAAGTACTCAGAGGGGCCAGAATAAACAATCGGATCACTATCAGAGGTCAAAGGTGAATGTTTAGGTGAGACACATTCTGTAAATGTGAATATGTAGCCACGTATACAAGCTCTCACAGCCTATACAGCACATGGTGCACGTTGTAAATCATGTAACGTGAATATTAAGAGTATGATGTTTGTATTCCATTTAATGGTTTGTTTGTATGTGTCTTTATTTTTTTGTTGGTTCAGCAAAGATTTTAACATTTTCCGGTTTTCAGTAAGATGTTTATGATGAGAATGTAGCATACAGGTGACATGCCTGACAAAAATATAGAAACTAGAGTTCACTTTAGTACTGTAGTCTAGAAACAGGCAGGAGATTTGGAGTAATTCTCTTGATGTTAAGATACTTTCTGCATTCTAATAAAATCTGCGAACATAAACACGAAAACAGGACGCCTTCCACAACAAAGGAGCATGTCTTTCTTTCCTGTTTCAACTCTTTCTTCCTTTTTTAAACTCTTTGTGCATCAGAGGTCTCTCTGATTCACATCTCAGTATGCAGTCCCTCCTGTATTGTCTCATAATTTATTTCCGTATCTGCTTTCTAAAATGATACCACTGTTAGTGGATGCTGAGATATCTCCTAATTATGTACACACACACACACACACTCACACACACATGCACGCACGCACATGCATGACTGTGTGGGAGGTGGAAAAAGAGAAAGTGTTGATCTTAAACCAGCGAAAGGTAGTGGTGGTACTTTTGGTGCACACAGGACAAAAGCAAAAAAAAAAAAAAAAAAATGGAGGGACTGCAACATTGTTATTGAAATATTTCAAGTATCTCAGTGAAATAGTTGGAAAACAGGAAATTTCAGCCAAGCTGCTTCATGTGCTGCTTGTAGCAGTCCAGTTTAATAGCTGGTGCCTTCCATTGAAATTATTTCATTAGTCCCTCCCATTAAAGAGGTGGGAGGAGAAGATGGGAATCTGCCCTCTGGTGTGTGATGGCATGATCCTGACATGCTGGGGACAAATAAATCTTCCCCCTCTCTGCCTGTGTGTGTGTGTGTGTGTGTGTGTGTGTGTGTATGGGGTGGGGCAATAATTTAAGATGTTGACGAGAAGCAGCAGACATGTCAGAGAGAACACACGCACACACACACACACACACACACACACACACACACACACACACACACACACACACACACACACACACACACACACACACGTGGAACCTGCACCTGGTTGCAGCATGACATTTATCTGAGAGTGAATCTAGTGTACACCAACAATGCAGGTGTGTGTGTGTGTGTGTGTGTGTGTGTGTAAGAGAGAGAGAGAGGGAGAGAGAGAGAGAGCCTCTTTAAACAGAGATAGAGAACTCTTTTGAGTCCAGTATTAATGTATTCCTTTATGGTCCTGCTCAATGTTTCTTCCTGTTAAAAGGGAGTTTTTCCTTGCTACTGTTGCATGTTTGGGGTCAGGCCCTGGGATTCTGTAAAGCACCTAGAAACAATTTTGATTGTAACAGACGCTATATAAATAAAAATTGATTGAATGATTGATTGATTTATTGATATTACAGGTGGAAGGTGAAAGAACTATTTTTAGATGCCTCTCTCACTAGAGATATTACACAATTCATATTTAATGATCGTAAAGAAGCTATTATAGCATCTAGAATGGGTGGAAAATGTCTTATTAGGATTATTTCACCATAAAGGATTGAAGATGAGCATGAAGAAATTATGAAATTTTGTGTTAATGTGCTACTTTAATGTCACTGTAACATCAAAAAAAAAAAATCAGAGGCTTGTGTGTGAGGATGTTGTGACAGAGTCGAGGGGGAAGTTCTTTTCTGTGTTTGGGGATGCCAAGCAGAAAGGAACATCCCCCCCCCCCTTCCCCCTTCCCCCGGCCCTCCTCCCACTCATCCACCTACACAGTGGAAACTTCTCATCACACCCCAGTGTTTGATGGTAGAAACCACATGTGACGTCACACAGCCACGCTGGCTGGAATTCAGAGGTGAAGCATTGTCTTTGTGGAAACAGAGAACAGAAGCGGCTGTGCTTGCAGCAGAGCTCTGCAGGGCTCCCTGTTCCTGGGTCCATACACAGCAGCACAGGATGTCACACACACACACACACACACACACACACACGCACACGCACACGCACACACATACACACGCAGGCACGCACACACACACACACGCACGCACGCACGCACGCACACACGCACGCACACACGCACACAAAGATTTGCCTCAATGTTAGGCTCGCTCCGATGGTCCACTGATATAAAAGTACATTGTATAAAGTGCACTGATACAAAAATGTCCAGTAACGTTCACTGGAACCAGAGATCAGGTGAAAATCCAGTATGATGACCTTCGTCTGAGAATCTGTGGCAATGTGTTCTTTGGTGCTTCTGGAAGTTTTTAATGGACACAGCATATGGAGCCTGACTGCTGACTGACTTGCTCCTTCATCTGTCTGTTGGTTCAGATTGCGCAATTCTGCCTTTGGTATTTTAGTAAAGAAATTAAAAAATAAAGGAAAATGATGAGCTTTTCTTAAGAGGCTCAAGTTTGGAGACCTCCTATATTTAGAAAAATGTTTTTCTCTCGTACGAACTGTTTGTCTTTTACTTATCTAGAAGCAAACGCGCGTGTGTTGCTCCGGTCATGTTGTTGCATCTCGAGCGCTTCATATCCCTCAGAGGTCCGTGCCTTCCCCTGGTTCGGAGTTTTTCATCAGATTGCAAGAAGCATCAGAAATGTTCCCATCACGCGGAGTCCACCGAGACTCCAGCGGGCTGGGAGCGTGCGTCCAGGCACAGGAGTTGGACTTCCGCTGATGTTTTAACAGGCTGATGGCTGCGGGGACCACGGCACTCAACATGAAGGACGCCCCACTGAGGAGGAAGGTTGCATGGTAGTTCCCTGTCCTGTCTACCAACCAACCTGGAGAAAGACAGCAAGACACACCGTGGGTGGAAAATGGTTGTAGATGACCAATCACTCATTTGGTGGACGCGAGCTACATTTACCTCCAATTGGAGGGCTGACCAGATATGGGATGGCGTGCAGGAAGTAGACCACACCCAGGGCAGAGGTCAAATTGGTGGCATCCACTACATCAGAAGTCACCACTGGGATGAGGGCCACATACGCTCCATCGAAGACCCCATAGAAGATGGAGAATGTCAGCAGGAGGGGGAAAGAGTGAAGGAGAGGAACAAACATGCAGCAAAGGCCCTCCATGCCTAATGCCAACATGTAGCACAGCAGGCGATGCCTCCTCAGATACCTAGAAGGCATCACATCTGTCACGCACACTTCACACACATAAAAAACACACATCTCCTCCCTCAACTTACTTTCTGTCCATGATCCATCCAAACGTGATGTTACCCACAATGCCACTGACCCCAAATATAGCCATGAGAAAGGCAGCCTGCTTTTGTTCTAAGCCTAAACTCAGCGCGTATGGAACTAAGTGAACCACTGGAGTGCTGCATCCATAGGCCAGAAAACAGAAGGACACAGACAGAATCAGAAAGTTGGGGGCCAGTAGAAATTGAAACTTCTGGTTTGCCCAAAAACCTAAACAGCCTCCCGGTGCAGGTTTTGTCCCGCCAATCGGCTCTGAGGGAGGGTTCACGGTGGCTGGCTCCTCTTTCGAGAACCTCCTTTTGTGTTCGGAAAGTTTTGCCTCACCCAGCATCGTCTCTGTTAGCTTGTTGCTGAATAAAATGCAGTTGGTTAACTTCTGAGCTGTTAATCCAGGCAGGCACGGCATTGAGAGCAAAGCTGTGCTCTCGGGACCGAGTTTACTGTTTTCAAGTCTGTTGATTTTCAGTCCTGTGTTGGCTGTGATGACCAGGGTACCGTCTTTTGTGGGGTTGATTTCCAGCTGCTTTGGTTCCGCCTGTCTACACTCGGCTTCTTTGGTGTCTTTAGACACTGTTGTGTTGCTGTTTTCCACCAGATTTTCCACATCTCTCTCCGGTGTCCTTCAGATAACAGAACAAATCTTTTTTATCAGGTAATTCTGAAGCTTTTAACTGTGAAATCACTGACTTTAGCCACCAATTAGCAGTGTTTACCTCCCTGCTCTCTTGGGATGCAGCGGCCTCATCAGAGCACCACAGACACACAGGTTGGAAACCAATCCTCCCAGCACGAGTAGAGCTCCTCTCCAGGAGTAATACTCGATGAACATTTGGACTGTAGGAGCCAGAATGAAGGTTCCAATTCCACTACCTGGAGATGAGGTCAAATATGAACTGGGGTGATTGGCACTATTGATAGTTACAGAGATAAAACTCTAAAAAGAACGACTCAAGAAGTGAATACCAGACATGGCGATGCCATAGGCCAGAGCTTTCCTCTCACTGAAGTAAACCCCAACCATGGATATGGCTGGTGTGTAGCTGAGAGCAAAGCCAAGGCCTGAGAAGGATGCAAAAGACCAGGAAAAACTGTTGCACTTTGATAATTCTGAATAACCTCACTAATGTTACTCCAAAAACCCCAAAATAGAGACGAATTGTAAATAAAAATGAAGCAAACTATATTGACACAATACTTTGTTACCCTACTCGTCTGATAAAACAAAAGTGGCATTATTATGGGGTTATGTAGAATATTACCTGTAAGGACCCCCGTGCAGAAGTATAGCTGTTCCAGACTTGAAGCAAAAGAGCTGAGAATCAGACCAGCTGAAGACAGAAGGCCTCCTAGGATGATAGTAACTCTGCAGGAGAGCCAGTTCCCAAGGAAACCACCCAGAGGAGCTGCAAACAGTTTGCATGGACCTTTTTGTGAAATTACTGACTGATATGTATATGTAGTTTTTAATATATTTTAGTAAAATTATTTGATAACATATTTTCCTTCTGTAAAATCAGCGATGTATTGTAGTATGTGCTTGTGGCCACAAGGGGGCATCAGTATGATGAGTTCCTGCGGGTGAGGTTATTGTCTTTGCTCCGCGCACACGTCTAGTGAATGCGCGTTAACAAGCGATGTTTTGAAGTAATACCATATAGATACCGGTCCCATTCTTACCACAGAGCATGGTGGTGGCGTCAGTAATGCTGTGAATCCAGGCAGTCGATGAATAATCCTTCTCAAAGCGTAGTTGAAACTCCACAAAGAAAACAGAAACGCATCTGAAAGAGGACAATTTGGGTTCAGTGGATTTTGTGTTTACTGTCCAAAATAAAACCAATATATTTAAGCGTATATTGTTTACCAATAATTCGTGTTTGATGATTTAGAATTTTATACTAGACCCACTAAATGTAGGCTACTGGTCCCTCATGGTTTTGCAAAGTGAAGATATCCTTGACCAACTCAAATAGTTCCAAATAAATATGTGTGAAATGTGTACTTTGGGCTAATACACCTTTTTGTTAACACTGAGTTGCCATGTAAATAGTTTCAATCCAACAGCAAATTCAGCTCATAAGTGTTCTGAGCTGGAATTCTCTATCGATTTCAAACATATACTTGAAAATGCAAAACATCATATAATAGATAAGAGTTCTCCTCTGCACTCCCTGACTCCTGATTTATGGCAGCCTGGTTTATGACTTGAAACAGCCCTCACAGCGCACGGTATCATTTCCTAGAGATCCTCTAAATAACTGTAACTGTTATATCTGATGCCTGCGGTTCACACATTCATGGTAAATGAGGAAACATAAAAACCTCAGCAGGAGCAAAAGTGTGCACAAGCTCAAGGAAAATTAATTCAGTTCAGCATTGTTAAATGGAAGCATCTCAGCTGAAACGCTGCTCTTTAGCGGCTCAAACACACACTCTTAATATCACCTGGTCACAGCACGGGTGCAGATGGTTGCAATGAAACATGCAGCGACGACCAGCCAGCCCCATCCTCCTTCAGGTGGGCTTGTCGTCCGTGGGACCATCCTGTCCCCCGCAAGCTTCTCCTCTTTGCCGACTCTTGCTGACATCGCTCCGGCCAGAACCATATCAGCTTATTTCCTCTGTCAGAGGGGCAACGGAGCCCTGGAGGTAAAACATGAACGTGAATGGTCTCACAGGGTTCAGAGTGAGGCTAAATTCCTGTTGAAAGGAAAAATATATGTACGCCGGATCCAAACATCTTCAAATGAAGAACATGCAAAATGAAGAGGCTGAAAGAGTGATCTCGGAGGAACGCCTCGGTCGATCAACATGCTGACGTACACATCTGCACGACCTTTGCTCATGATAGGAAAGTACAACATCCATTTCTTGTAGGATTCAGTGAAACTGATGACGGTGGGTACATTTAAGGAGCAAAACCAAAACATAGTATCATAAAGAAGTCCGTTGACTTTACTTAACTCTGAGTTTCAGATGGACAAACTTTAGCAATTTAAGGTTGCGCATGAATCCCTCTGCATTTGAGTAAATGTACCACTGCTAAAGGAAAGGCCAAAGGCAGCGTAGCCACAAGCCACAGGCCGTATTTACAGCACCTCCGCCTGCTTATTACCATATGAAAACCTCTTTGTTAATGAGCGGGGAGTTTTTATTCTATTCTGTCAGGAAACAATCTTCCTGTTGCCAAACACACAAAAGCAACAGCTCAGCAGCTGAAGGTCTTTGCTTAATGGGCTCCTGTGACCCAGAGGGGAGGGGCATACATGCAGGTGCACGTGTAACGCTTCCTGCTCAGTCCTAGCGGTTGTATTACCTCGGACCTGAGTGTTTCAGGTCATTTTCTTCACCAGTTAGATTCACTTTCTTTATGATATAAAAGAAAAAGTTCGTCTCATGTGTCCCTGCGGCAGCATCTTTACAGCTGAAAAGTTCTGGTTCTGCACCAGCTGGGCTGTTTTTGCATCACAAACACAACAACCTGAGCTTTTCTAAGCCACTAAGGAGGGATTGTCTGGTGAAAACAACCTCAACCCCTGATTAAAAAGAGGCTTGAAAGGACAGAATAGAAATACTTAGAAATACCGAAGTCTAAGACATCGTCCGTGTAAATAATGGAGGGTTGTTTTGCTGCGCTGAAAAAGGGCATTTGTGGAGGAACAAACAGGTAAAAACTGACTAAAGCAGCACAAACTCAAAGACAAATAATAGAAAGGTCCTCACCTCAGCTTGCAGAGCCAACAATGAAATACAGGTTTTACTGCCTTGTCTAGCTCCCTCACTCTCTCTCTCTCACTGTCTCTCTCTCACTCACTGTCTCTCACTCACTCACTGTCTCACACACACACACACACACACACACAATAAAACCCTGGGGTGGTTCCACAGTTTTCTGAAGCAGGCAGGAGGAGACAGAAGAGCAGATAGCTAAATTATATTATGAAGAGTAAAGAAGCACCAAAACTCTATCAAATTTGGGTAATTAGACCTAGATTTGACCTCTTTCTCCAATCTAAATGGAAACAAAAAAAAAGTCACAATATATATCTCAGAAGTTCTTTGGGATATTATTCAGTAGAATCCTGTTGAGGTGTCACCTGTTCACAGGTTCCAACATGGTCTATGATTTAGGATTCCTGGTCTGGGACTGACACCTATGCTTCAGTTAGTGGGGGGCTGGTCTGGGAGAGCTATTGGGAGACGCTCCTGGCGCCCTGCTGATGAGGAACCGACCCCAGGGCAGCTGCCTTAATGGGTGTTTTCACTGGATGTGCGAAAGATAAGAAATGTGCGAAAGATTACTGATAAACAAACAGTATCAGGAGTTAAATAAAGACGAGTCGCGTTATCAGTTAAACCCAGTTTATCAACAGGCTGATTGCTGGTGTAGAACGAGTGGTATTATTTACAATATCTTTATACAATCAATCACAGAGGAGTGAAAAGGTCTGTCCTGTACAGCAAGTGATCCAGAAGACACTTTGTAAAGTGGGGGGGGTTCACGCAACAGGATGACTGAACAGTTCGGGAACCTCTGAAGACATCCTGAAGGGAGGCAGGGAGGAGATACGAAGGTCAAAAGGTCGGCCATCATACCAGATCTGAGGTCTAAAGGTCGGCCAATTGGCCAGGCCTGACAATCGTCCTCAACAGTTACAGGTCGATATGAAATTTGCTTCAGAGGTTCCAAAGAGATGAATGTCGACACCACACGTGCACCTTCCTCTCTCTCGGCTTCACTCACACATCCTGTTGCGAGCTTCCCCTTCAATGGTGTTCACGGTTCACGGTTTCATCAGCTCGACCAACAACAGAAGAAGAAACTCTTCTGGAGTCCGATTTTTACAACTAGGATGCATATGTTTTTGTTCCCCAAACCAAAGCTAAAATTATGGACTAAGGAAATTACTGCATAGAGGGTTGGGTAATTCCACAATAATGATGTAATTTTTGCCATTTGGCAAGTCATAAAAGCCTTAAATCCTTTGGAATTATGTCCTGCTGGTCCAATGGGGGGGAACCAAATTCAATTCTGTCATTGAGACAGAAACACTCATATTTACTGCGAAGCCTCAATTGTTGCTTCACATCTGGGCCAAACTCTGAAGGACAGGCTTCATCAACCTTAATTACTGAAAACAAAACATCGTTTTGAATGGCAGCAAGTTTCATTAAGGCCCCAACTAAAGTTTTGGAACAGAGAACACAACAGTTTAAACAGGCACAGTTGATAATTGAACATCTTGTCATGACAAAAACCTTGTTTTTCCAGTAAAATACTAAATTTCTCTACTGTAGTCAGCATCCGTATGCTGCGAGGTGGCCGAGGTTTACATTTCAAGGACCAGTGAAACAGTTTTCCAAGCATTTTCCAAACCACATGAACTCATCACGACTATTATTGGCATCCAATAAGGAAAAAGCAAGACAATAAATGGACGTCAAATGTTTCCAAACCGTGAACCCGTTCCAGTTACATACAGAATTCCTAACCAGGTCTTTCACAGTATTCCTGGAATTCTTTGTATGGATGCAGATGGTGTGTGAATGCCAAACAGAGTCCAGTGCAATGATAAAACATGACAAAATAAACAAAAACAGTAAAACTGGGACACAAACTGGTCGAGTTCAGCGTGATAATGACAAAAGAGGGCACAACAGGTTAAAACATGAAGGCAACCGACTGGACTGGAGCACGTGGCACAAGAGGAGGAGAGAAAGAAACACACTCCTGGAGGTTTTCAGAGGAAAAATCTCCACAAAATCACAAAAATAAAAGACTTTACATATGTGTAAGTGCTGAGAATCAATTGGAGTTAAAGAAAAAAGTAAATTGCACGTTTGGCGAACCCTGGATGGATAAAACTACAATGTAGGAACTGTCACTGTTCTAATAACTGGGGGATCACGTCAGATAGCGTGAAAGATTCTAATAAATGATGAGGGTTTGATACCCACATACACTGCAGGAACAATATCAACAGGCGCAGGCTTATTTTAACTGGTTGGATTGGAGCTGGCAAACACAGCCGGGAATGAGGACAGCGCTCCCTTAATCTATTACGGTGATGACGGAGCGGTCACCAGCCGCTTTGACATGGGACAGAGAAAACGTTTGACCAGGTCCAAGTGAAGGGGAAACTTCCTTTACAGTGTTGAAGACAGTTGTTGGAAGGGTGGGCGGTGGCGGTCGGCGGGGGGGGGGGTGACACTGCTGCTTAAAATCAGCTCTGATCAATAATGACAGTTACAGACACAGACCATGCTAAAATCAACTTCCTTAAATTGATAAAGATTCTTCTGAATATGGCATCTGGATGTTCTTACGGGTAAGTTAGAGGGACAGAAGCATGCAAACTAGAGTTCTAATGGGACTTTCCACAACAACATGCCTAATGTCCTCAGTTCTGATCAATTCTGCTAGTTTAAATTCAATCCCGGTCAAACTGCAACGGTACCATAATACTACTAATAGCGTCAACATCTAAGGTTAAACAGCAGTCAAGAAAATACGATGAATCTCATACAATGAAGGCACCATTGCAGAAACACAATATTATGTTTCTGATCATGATGCCAGTAGATCTGGATTAATACAGTACACACATGGTCCATCTTTCATGCACTGGGATTCAAGAAAAGCTCATTTGTTCTGAGAGAGGATTTTTTTTTTAGTAAGAGTGCCGCATTAAACCAGAGTCTGAATCCAAGGCAGCAAGGTGGAAGAAATATAAAATGGTTAGAAACGGTTCTCCACAATGCTCAAGTATTATGGCAGCAGACATAGACAAGCCATCCTCACTGGTTCCTGGGTCCAACTGGGACTTTGCAGCTCATTAGCAACAAAGATCAGATCCTTCACACCGCCGGTTGGAAGACAAGTCTTGGTCCTATCATCTAACACTAACCTGGTTACTGCCCCCCATAGCGATGTGGTGCTAAATACTACGAGTATGTTGACAAGGGAATCACAAATCAAGAGTTAAACCGACACATGAAACAGGATCTGAAGTGAGTGAACTCCGTAGAGGGAAGCATGATGGGAAACCCTGCAACCTCATTTACTGACTCGACTCTTCCCCGGCTGCCTGTTATGAGCTGGGAAACCACCCACGTGCACTGTTAGATGGTGGTAGGAGGCACTCGTTACTAACTAGTGTTCCTCTGGTTGCACATTTTCACAAGTACCTTTTCGCAAACTCATCCAGACGTAACTTCACTTAGGTGCAAACATCGACACTTTGCACGATTTGTGCGCTTGGGCAGCGAAGCCTCCAGGATTATAATGCTACAGTAGCTAATCACATGAACACATAGTTAAGAAAACAAACCAAAACACTAACACACTCTGCATCTCTGCCCTTCCTGACACTACAGGGACAGGAAAGAACAGAAATGATTACAGAAACCCATAAATTAATGTTCACAATATTAGAAACTCTGGGAAATCACAGAGATGAATGTTAAAGTTTGTTGTTATTTACAAGAATTATATTATTAAAATGGCTTGTCTCAGTTTCTGCGTCTAATAATGTTCCTTTTGTGGCCTCTGTGAAAGAGACTTTACAGCAGCGATAAGAGTCGATGACATCACAGCATCGAGTTCTGTTGACATCACAGCGTTCATAGATGAAGAACAGCACTGAAGGTTGGTGATGCCCGAATATCGTTTCCTTCAGGGGTCTTCTGCTGCCTTCAGCAGCTCCAACAGTGCTCCAACTGCTCCAAAATAGCCCTGGTGGAAATGCATGCACGCGCACAAACACGCACACACACACATACAGTTTTACCAGTCTGTATCACACAGTCTAGATGTAATCAAATCTAAGGCATTTAAAGATTACCTCATGCTCTAAGAAGAGGGCTCGCAGTTGTCCCTTGGACCAGAAGTCCATGGCATAAGCTAGCAGCTTGGTGGATACAGTGTTAATTCGGAGGAAATTCCCAACAAACACCACACGTTCAATTTTCTGATGTGAGACAAACAAAAAGAAAAAAGAAAGAATAAATCAAACCAGTCAGGTGAAACTGATGACGGGGTATTTAACATGTATTTTCCTTGTAAAACCACACGGCGGCGCTAAAGACCGCGGTTATATTCAAAATGTTTTTCCATGAACTAAGGAGCTCTGCCTAAACTACACAGAATCTTAAAAAAATTGTAAAAATGAATAGTAGGAGTTTCACAGGTGGGTACGGCAGAAGACCTGTTGCAACAAAGTCAAAATTCAAATACTCTGTCCAAATATTTGATCCAAAATTGTGCTTGTCAAACACGCAGTTTTGCCAACTTTTGAATTTGGGGGAAAATGAAAAATCACAGAGACCTAAAGTCTAAAAAAAAAAAAGGATTTATAATATCTGAATATTCTGGGACAGAGGATATCTTTAAACAGTGATAATTCTGACTGCTCTCACATCACAAGAAATACCGGTACCATTAAAGAACATGACGGATATGTGTTATTTATATGTATGTTGCAAACCTATTAAAGTTCATTTATAAGAATCTTTCTTCATAAAAGTTATTTTCCTTCTGATGAAATTCTAACTACAACTAATCACACTTGAGGGCTTGAACTGGAAACTTCCTCATTCTGGGGCCTATAATGACAAGTGATCACTGTAGTTGTGAAAGCAACCCACATTATTACAACAGAGAATATGTCATATTTGTATAATTTCAAAAGATCAGTTATTAGCAAATTCTGTAAACAGGACTTTGGCAATGTAAATTGAAGTGAATGAGGTTAGCGTGCAATGAAATGTCACTGCTTTTATCAGTGCAGGTCAACGTGTCTGCTAAGAAACGTGTAAATAAGGGTCTGATTGTTCACCGTTTTAGGATAAGCCCACAAAAGAAGTACATTAAATCAGCTCTTTGGATTTTCACTTCTTTTGACTGTTTAGTTCCACACAAAAATTCCACACCCAGCTTCCTGTCAGGTGACCCGTTGTACGCGCGTTAGCCGCAGCTCTGTGTGCGGTGATAGCCCTGTACAATGCTGCTTGATCGCCATGCCACAAGGCAACACTGTAAAGAAGCTCACAGCAGACAGAAGAAAAGCAAACAGAGGCGGTCTTTCCCTCCAGATGGATTTGCAAACACAAGAACCTTTCTTGAACTCATCTTTGGTTGGTTTTATTTGATCACTTCTGCGTATTTCATCTTTCATTTTCTGATAAGAGCTCTGTCCAAGTTGAAGTCAAACCATCAAAGACCTAAAAACAAAGAGGTTAGGGCTGCTGGAAGCTGCCATTCCCCTTTCTAACATATGTACACAGGTTTTACAATGCTGAGGTGTGAAAAGCTGTAAACCCTGAGCCGCACGTGTGTGTTTAGCGTTTCACATTTCATTTCTATAGCATGAACCTCAGATGTGTGTCGAGAGCGGTAGATCGCAGGGACGTGTGTGTGTGTACCTCGTTGACAGCACACATGCGTGCGATGGATCCTATGTTGTTCGTGATGGTGACCAGCGTCGCCCTGGCCAGGTCCTCCTTGCTGATGCTGTCTCGCTTCTCTTTGCTCATCATGTGACCAAAACTGTAAAAGAACAACCCGCCTGTATCAGACGACATGTGAAAGGATGTAAACATGAACCGACAGGCAGATTTCATAATCACAGCAGGAAATGCGGCAACCTTCTTAAAAAAAAAACTCAGTTATCATCTTGTTTTATAGATCAAACCTTTGGACAGACAGATGCAGTAACACGCTGGCCCCTGATTGGAGAGACTGTGATAAATAATGTTATGATCTTTGTAAACAAATGATCATTAAATGCATATGTAAAAATATCCATCTACATTATGCATTTAATCATTTGCATGAAACTGTTGCTCATTTATTTGTGCGTTTACTTTTTTTGTTGTGAATCAGATTAAAAGCTTTGGTTCCAGAGGGTGATAAATAAATCCAGCACAATCACCTGGACGCCACAGCGGAGCCCTGGAGGCCGAAGCGTTCGTAGTCACCTCCGTAGATATCTTTAACCAGTTTGTCCACATTGGTAGAGTCGCCTTTGCTGGCCATTTCCAACGCTTCCTCAAAGGTCTCGCAGCCCGTCAGCAAACAGCAAAGCCCCAGGAATGTCCCACCTCCCAGACTAGAAGAGGAAAAAGAGAGAAATGAGAATAAAAAATGAAGATACCCACAAATGATAGGGTCCATGATATGGAACATTAACACCGCTGGAGATTTATTATCATTCTCAAATGTTTGCAACACTCTAAGCTCTACAATTACATAAGTAGCCAGGTACACAAGATGAGCAGAGATAGAGAATGATAAACACTGATTGTGTTGCGTCAGATGATTTTATTAAGGCTATAAAAGCCACCGTGCTGCAATCTGTCACCCAGAACCCTCCACACCAAAGTTCAACCCTCACTGATACCGATTTGATGACACACACTTCAGATGTTTGCCGCTTAAACAAAACAAGCAAATCTTGAAAAATTTGCACTTGGCTGCAACTAAGCTATTTATGTAACGCAAACAGATGCGGATGCAGCAGCATTATCAGTATTATATCACTTCCTCAGCTCTGCTAATGGCGTTCTTGCATCAGGAGGTGTTGAACTCGCCACGCTGACCCGGCTCACCTGGTACCGGTCACCCGCTTGTAGTTGTTCTCCGAGTACACGGCCAGAATGGAGACCCCAGAGCCAATGTTGACCAGCAGCATGGGGAAGGGGTTGTCCAGGGTGCAGGGCGTTTTCATGCAGCTCTGGGTGTCCGAGGGGTTCTGAAAATAGTAGCACTCGGGGTGTCCGTTGAAGCCCACCCGATCAACATACAGGAGGCCGTGGATCAGGCAGTCCAGCTCATCCAGCTTCAGCAGCTCTAAGTTAGCCATCTGCAGGACAAACGAGGCAGGTTAAAGGTCACTGCTGCCACAGAACATACGGCCTGTCCGAGGCCCTGAAGTCATTACAGAACAAAGGCTACAATAACAGAACCTTCTGTCTGAGCTAACGGAAGGTGTAAAGGTCAATACCTTCTCTGACAGAACGGAAGAGAATGTGTTCCCTCTCTCAGGGCTGGAAGGAAAATTTATTTATTGTTGTTTTTTGTTTGTTCCACAGTGGTTTGGTGTACTTTCAGCCCTATGACGACTTCCTCAAAGTCCTACACTTTGGTAACCCATCAAATCTAAAATGTCCTAACATGAACTAATTATGTCTGTTTGCAATAAGCTTAAACCTTGTGCAAACATCTTTGTGTGTCTAAGCAATGACAACCATACAAACCAGGCAAGGATCTGCAAATTAGCATATTTCACAAATGGAAATTCCGTTTTAGGAAGAACGTCTGCAAGAGCTGCATCGAAAACGAAGGACTCACCGTCCTGAACTCGTTCTCGAACTTGTAAGCACCACCACCAGTGGCACACAGAGTTGTGTGCAGACTGGAAAAGTTCTTGTCATGGCCCATCTGGATGAAACGGGGCATGGCCTGTGTGGGGAAGCGGATGAAGTGCAGGTTACCGGTCCTACCGCAGATCGTCAGGTTTCTCAGCTCCAGGTGAACATCTCGGACACCAGTTTTACCTAAAGGAAGCAGGGAGGATATTCCTGTTAGTGTCAGCTTCACCTCCTAGATTCAACATTTGGAAGTGTGTGGCCATTAACAAACACTGGCTACACCTGCTTTAACAGAGGAACATGGGTGTGAGCACACATACCATAGGCCACGTTTGAAGTGAGGTAGCGTCGAATAGACTTGAGGTTTTCTACTTCCTCCTGTTCTTCTTCTGCAGTGATGTCAACTGGCTCAAAGTAGACCAGCTTCACCAGTGTGCCGCCGATGTCCATACCAAACCAGGGGAAAGCTGGAGAACACAGGAGAACGGGAAGAAATCAATCAGCAGGACTGTCACTGTGGGAGAAACACAAATAAGATCTGAAACTATTTAACCGGGATAGCTGGAATTTGAAAAACCATCTGATCTGTCTGTGACGTTTATGTGGAAAAATATAAATCTTGTAAAATTCACTTGTTTACCAACAGAAAAAGGTCTTATCACTGGCTGATGCCTCATCCATTAAACCATGAAACTTCTTTATGCCAAGCGTGGAATGCTGCAGAGAGAAATACAATCTCCCTCACAGCCCAAACAAGGTGTTCAACAATGTGCACCACACTTGTGACTGACACTGAACTCCACAGCAACAGCCGAATCAGACACTGTGTCAGATTTCACTCTGAATTGCACTATAGTTAACTTAAATATAAATAAAGGGTTCCAGTAACTTTAGATTTAATGGCTGATACACTCTAATGAGCTCTACGAGTTAATATGACCTTGGGTTGAGGGAAAGTGACAACACTTATGTTAAAGGTTCACAAGACACGTGATCTGTGCTGTGGCAAAGGTCAGTGTGGCAAGGACCAGCATTCGGGGTTGAGGAGCGTCTATATGGGTGAAAGGTCTTTGACACACCTTAACACGCGACCCCTCATGTGGTGGGTATGTGTATACATGCAGTCTGGTTGATTGCCTGCACCCCCCCCCCCCCACACACACACACACACACGCACACACACACCAGGTGAAACGGGCCGGCTGTTGGCGGACCGGGTGGAAAGACAGAGACAGCGTGCTAGCACAATAAGGCGAGGAACTAATATACACGTGAGCAGCTGAACCCTCTCCTGTGTGGAAACAGAGGCTGTAATAACACACTTTGGCTGAACAGCACAAGATGTTTTAAACTCTGATATGGTCTTATCGACGTTCTGTTCCGTGTTACTACAGTGTCGCTCGTTCTCTGTAGTTTCCACATTTATGATCCACAGAAATATTGCATTGGCTGCGTGTGTTAACCATTGCTTACACCTCCCATAACAGTAGAAAACACTGCTGCACCCAAATGTTGAAGCGCTGTCAAATGCCTAACTCCAGGATTTTGTCTGACACTAAATTTACTCAGCTTTTTTCTTTTTTTAACAGCCGGGGTGACCAACGAGGAGTCCAAAGTACGATGTTGCGTGCTTAAAAGTGACCCAGTTGCCGAAGTTTGAAAGGTTTGTCAGGAGTGAGTTTAGATTAAAAGCACATTTTAGGTGATTATATCAAGAGTCGTGGAAGACAGATCAGCACTTGTTTCACTGGGCTTCATTCTTCCGTCTGTTTTCTAAAGAAACAGAAGATGAGAACAATGGGAACAAAATCCTCAATGAGCAGGTGTGGCTTCGTGCAGTGAAGCAGAGTTTCAGTTGGCCTCTAAATCCGTTCCCACTTCATTTACATGGGACCGCAACTAATTCAACAACGGGCAACATCCGTCCACCGTTCCTGGGTCGTTCAGAAAACATTCCCTGGTGTTCTCGTTCATCTGTTGATGAAATCAAGTCACAACTTTATGTTTGTCATTCATGGTGGCTGCATGGGGCAGCTATTGAGGATACTGCCTCTATAGCGACACATGAATCGCACACAAATGCAATTGCTAAAACTACTGTAAAACATAACCAAGTCGGAAACTAGAGTGGAAAAAAAAAAGGATCACATCTCTGTGGTGGAATACATTCCAGGGTGAGAGCTGAATGGGAAAGCTTAGTGGGCCATCCGGGTTTATCAGAACGACTGGAAAGCATCCAATGATTACTCAGCCATAAAGCAGAGGAGCAGCAACAGGACCCGTGTAACATCTACTAATCAGACACTCCTTTAATGCATTTATCCAAACAGGCGGATCTTTTCATCCATCATCACTTGGTGAACAATAATGCATCTTAGTCCACAACCAAAGTATCAAGTCATCACAAGGTTGCAATATTTACACACATACACAGGTTCATATGGAAAACAGATTCACATACATTGAAACTCTCTCCACCCTTTCTTGGTTACTGCCTCTCCTACACGTCTCTCAATACAATACCTGACAGTTGTATGGAATGCTGACTACATGACTGAATAATAAGGACCTTAAAAATGCAGCTGGTCTCTCTGCAAGTTCCAACAATGTGAGCAAGTGACACCAAGACAGTCTCCCTCGGCGACGATAAATCCTTTGCCAGATTGAAACTCTGTCTGCTGTAGATTAAATGTTCCTCAGATTTGCATCATTCTCACAGGAACACATGTTTGCCTTAAAGCTTATAGTCTAAAACCACAATTCTCTCCTGACAACCATGGGATTAAAACTAAAACCAAGAGTACTTGTGGATGGCAGATGACACAACAGTTGAAATGCCAATATTTCCCAAGCAGAATGGGACCAAACCCAAATCAGACTTACCGGGTTTCTTTCCACTGATGAGCTTCATTCTCAGCCAAATAGACTCGACGAGTAACGGGAAGGAAAACGACACCAATTTTCATATAAAAGGTGTTAACAGCGCGTGCGCGTGCAAGCAATAAAGTCAATCTCGGGTGCCTGAACAGAGTTTACAGCGCAGAAACCCATACTTTTATACATTATGCGGTAAAACAGCAAAGTTTCCTGGGTGATCTTTACTCACGTCAGTAAATAAGGGGGCGTGGCCCTCCCCATGTAACTTGCCTCCAGGAGACAAGAGTCGGTTCCTGATTGGTCCAAACTAGCCAAGCCCACTATCAGGAGCTTTTTCACCACCAATAACAAACCAATCACGCCGCACCGAACGCAACCGAGGGTCCATATAAACAAGAGGGGTCTCCCTGGCAACGGCGGGATTGGACAGATCTGCCGGATCCGGTACTTAACGCGGATGAGGACGTCGAAAATGGCAAGATAGTGATCTTGTGCAGGAATTAGCCCTGAGAATATGATAACTGAACATCCCACGCGGTCTGCCGAAGGGCTGCTACTGTCACTGCAACGCGGCACGGACGGGCTGATCAGCCCTGCACTGCAGAGTAACAAGCACCGTATTTACTTTTTGGATATTATTGTGCTGTATGCGTTGCATTATGCACGAATAAACACGTGTCAATTAAATTGTGTCTCAACGTTTCCTTAACTGCTTGATTACTTACGGGGTCTGCTCCGTCGTATGGACTCAGTCCTCCGCCGGAGTCTGCATCTCTTAGCCGGGGAACCGTTGCACTCCACATCGTCCCCGCGATGGAGATGATGGATGCTCTCAAACGAGCTGCTGTTGGGTCCGATGTTTAAGCCGAATGGAGCGCTGCTGCTGCAGCTGCCGTTAGCAGCAACCGCGACGTGCCCGTGAAATCCCCGCTGGCTCTGCCCGTTGTTGACATGATAAGGTCCCGAAGAGGCATTCTTGTCCATCATTGACTTAGCTTTATCCATTGAAGCACTAGCCTAGCCTAACCTAGCTTAGCATCTGTAGCAGGCACAAATGCCGCTGTCAGGAAACGCAGCTAACTTACTTCAGCTTAGCCAGCTAACGTTAGCCCGGCTGCTTGCAAGCTAATGAGGGTCGCGCGACCCTAGCTTAGACTCTATCTTGTCGCGTTGTTTACGATAAATACCAAGTAAAACACACAATTAAAACCCAGTGACGCTATATATATCATAAAAATACCGACTATATGGTAAAATACAGTGTTTCCATTGAGGTCACTCGCGGTCACAAACCCACATTAAAATAAGGCAAGCGCTGCAGCAGCCAGCAGTCTGTGAGTCGGTGAGCGGCGACGTCACACAGATCCCCACAGCCGGAGGGCGAACCCGTTTATCTCCCCCGACCGGTTTTTCTTTCCTCTGCTGCGACAAATATGATAAATGTTGACCTATTGCCGAAAGAAAGCATGTTTAGTTTCAATGCATTGTTAAAAATCTAAAGAGATCTTGTGATTTTAATCGACTGTCATTTATCGAACGCCCCCTCCCCGAGCGACGCCATGGTTTAATGGCCAGTAAATCAATCACAGCATCCGAGAATAGTCATCTAACAGCACACATCAACCTTTGCATATTTTGTTTGGATTAGATGTTATTTGATGCATCTGCAAACGTTCTGTTATTTAGTATTATTTTGTTGATTTAGCAACAAACCCTGGAAATTTAGTCTCAGCGCCATTTGATTCAATATAACTGGTGGTATTGTCCAATTAAGCCACCAGGAAAAAGAAAACAGATAAGAGTCAAACAACATACAGCTGTTTTTTTTTTTAAGTTAACCAATGCAAGATCTATGGCCGATATCACTGATTTAAAAAAATATACAAATAATAACAATAATAATAATAAAAACCTAATATAACAAAACTTTACAGCATCTTTGACAAAGGAAATGACATTTTGGCGGAATAAATGTGCATTGATGGGCAGAGGCATAAGAGTTGACCAAATTTTAGTAAAACTCTTAAGTGCTCTTCTAGCACAAGTGATTATTTTTCAGAACATCAGTCAGAAACACAAATGTATGGCCTTGAAGGAAGTCTGTGTAAATTCTCAGTCATCCAGGTCATTGTATCCAAGGTAGTTTTCTCTGTCAACTGGACTGGGTTTCTTCTCTTGAAGACGTTTCACCTTCTATCCAGAAGGCTTCTTCAGTTCTGAAATGGCTTCTTCAGTTCTTTTCAAGCTCTCTCCCCAGCGATTTCAGAACTGAAGAAGCCTTCTGGATAGAAGGTGAAACGTCTTCAAGAGAAGAAACCCAGTCCAGTTGACAGAGAAAACTACCTTGGAGGCCTTGAAGGAAGTTTAAATATTTGCTTGAATGATGTAAATGAACACACAGCATAAATTAATTTTCTTAAATCATGTGGCTGTAATTATACTCCAAATAAATCAACCTGCTCACCCAGGATCTGTAAGAATCAGGTCACTGTTTATGGGATTTAGCTTGCTGGAGCCAGTAGCTCATTACTCGCAACCTTCTGTCCTGTGTGTGAACAAAATTAACAATGGCCAATCACCATTAATACTTTAATATTTCTGGACTCATTCAGAGCAACAGGATTGTTATGGAAGGCTGTGGAAAACACATTTTTAATTCAGTAATAACCCCAAATAATAATAAATATGACAGGCATCCCAGAAACATATAAAAGGTTCAGAAATCCAGTGCCTGTGATGATGCTGAGAATCTGATGACAATCCATTAGTTACACATTAGGTATTAGCTAAGGTCAGGATTGCCCCCACAAATACACCTTTACAGACAATTGTGTTGAAAGACCCAAACACTTTGGTATGTTGGGAGGTAGAAAAGGTTTGCATCAGAATGCTGCATGTTCATCCCAAATGGAAACTCTTTGAATGAGCTACTTTATGAATCAATCCTTTTTACTACTACCAAGGAAGTTCAGTCCCATCCCAGTTGTACGCCTTGCCGGTCTTTTCTATACTCAATGTGTCCACGATGCTCATCAGATAGTTTACGGAACGCTCGGTATCAAACAGTTTGACTTTCGGGACATTCCTGTGATATGGCCGGGAGAGGTCTGTGTTGACTGTTCCTGGATGTAAAGACACGCACACCACCTGGAATGAACAGAAGAAAATATAGGTATAAGGAACTATTGGTTTGGGGTATTTAAATGGAATTGTGGTGTGGTGCATGATTTTAATGCATCTTTTATCATTTTAATGTATCATGTAACTTGTAAAAGCATGCAACCTCAACATTTATTTTCAAAAACTTCAATGTGTTACTTAAGAACTCTAAAGTTTAGAGTTTAAACCAACCTTTGGTCGACTGCGGGCCAGTTCTATTGATAGATTCCTGGTGGCCATGTTAAGAGCTGCTTTAGACATCCTGTAGCTGTACCAGCCACCCAGACCTGTATGTAATGACATTTGCAAATAGCATCCTTCATAATACACAATACAAACATATGATAATAATACTACCATTGTCCCCGATGGATCCCACTTTGGCTGTGATGTTGACAATGATGCCGCTATGCTGCTTTGCTTTTTCTGCAGGCTGCTGACCGAAACCACCTCCACCTTTCTGAAGGAGAGGAGCAAAGTACTTGGCCATGATCAGAGGGCCCACCGTGTTGGTTGTCAACGTGGAAACAAGTCCCTAAACGAAATATTTCACATCAGTTCAGATATGGTGTATGCTAAATTGCAGTGGTGACAAAATGATCAACGTTATCAGACAACAAAGCGCAAGATGTCACCTTAGCAGAAACATCTCTCAGACTAGTTTCTCCTTTTCCTGAGGGATGAAGCATAGCCGAAGAGTTGACAATTAGATCCAGCCGACCGAAACTTTCTCGAACTCGATCAGCAGCTCCGCCGATGTCCTCCTCTCGGTCCACATCCAGCTTAAGGACCGTCATTCTGTTCGGGTGTTGCTCGGCCAGCGCACGGAGGTCGACAGCTCCGTCCGGGTTTCGACATGTCGCTATAACAGCAGCAGGACTTTTGTTTTTCAAAATGTATCTACAGAATTCAAGTCCAAGTCCTCGGCTGGCTCCCTGAATGAGTGCGATGGAGCACGCCATGATCGTGCGGTGCGTTTACAGTACGACTGCTAGTGGTGTTTCTTGACACAGTCGAAGCTTATTTATCGAGTTTGTTTTCCCTTGTGAAGTGAAATGAAAATATTGGACAGCTTACTTTTAGAATCTATCTAATCAAATTGTTATGTTAATGCTGAATGTTAAATTGTACTCTAAGCCATTTAAATATTTTTTATAAAATTTACCAGAGAACATTAACGAGGTGTACCTGAAGGCAGCATGTTTCACAACAATTATGAAGCGCCTTCTGTAGGTCATTATAAAAGAAATGTTTTACGCAACCACTAAATGCATTAGTAAATGATTCGATTATATTTTGCACCACATTATAAAACTACAGACTATATTTCAATGATTTCTTATCAGAAAAAACACGCCAACAACATAGAATATGAAACACGCTTTTAAAATGCTCGATCCTCCGAACCCATAGATGGCGCTAATTTATTAATACATCAAACCACCCAAGAAGGAATATGCAACAAACGCAGATTTATATTAATAATTCGTAATTATTATAATTATTTATTCAATAAATTAAATAAATAATGATATATTCCAAAACACAACAGTAGTAGACAAAGGGACCAAATAATTTTAAAAAGAATGTAAATTTCAGAAAAACAGTAATAGTACGGAGTTACTTATGAAATCACATATTATTCTGAGAATTATAAAAGTGCACGCGCGCGCACGGACACGTGAAAATTACCTTTTTATTTGAAATGGGATCTTGCGTCTATTTAATTCTTTATAGCTATTCATCCACAGTTTCTCTTATATTAACTAGTTACTGTTGCATGTCAAATAATTTATCTTTCTTACAGTTATTTCTTTTAATTAAGTGCAAATCTTCTTTAGCTTTGATTTAGAAAATGTCTTCTTCAATACTGCCTTGTTATTGCTCCCTTTTTGGCGCATGTGCCGACCTGATGTGACGCAGTTCTATTTCCGGTTGCGGATCGGGCTGTTGCCTGGCGACCAGTTGAAGTAAAGCGTCAGCTAGCTATCTACCAGATAAGCTAGCTATTCACGCACGTTTAATGGTTCAAAACCAGCCTCCAAATGGCACTAAAAGGAAAGGGACCTTTGCTACTTCTCCAGAGGGAAGTAGAAGATTTACGTAAACAGGTTCGTCAGACAATTTTGCTTAAATGTTTCTTAGCGGGGTTAAAATAGTTACACAAATGCAGCAAAATGTCATAACCAGAAAACAACAGTGTACAAAGCTTGTTAGTAGTTATACTTCACTTTGTATTTAATGCAGTAATAATGGAGGTTAGGAAATTAATAATGTTGTGTTTTTTCAAGCCAAAAACATCAGAATGCGAACACTTTACACAGATGTGTAAATTCACCAAAGCAAACATTAAATCTTTAAAACATTAAAACCAGGTTGATGCTCTGACGCTAGATGTGCTGAAAAAGGATGGATCAAATGAAGACCTATTTCGAAGGTACAAATTCGTGTAGTCCGTCAAATAGTCCGTCAAGATATGACTTTCACTCAATTATTCAATCATGAACAGATGTCAGGAACTACAAAAGTCTGCAGAGAAAAACCTCAATGCCCTGAAAAAACTGACCAAGGTTTGTACAATTCTTTTTCTGTATTTTACTATATTGTTTGGCAATAACGACAAAAACATCTCTTCATTTTATTTAAATTAAAATGCATACTGTTTGATTTTAAAGAGGTGAAGTATAAAATAATCTGTACTAAATGTCTGAGAGTAATGAGCATTTGTTGCTTGATTTTCCAGGACGATGAGCCGACCCCCGTAGCAAACTATGAGCAGAGAAAGCTGCTGGAGGAGAGACGTCTCTCCAACATCTTGGAGCAAATAAACACACTTTTTCTGCAACTGTCACCTCCGGGACCCAGTGCCACCACAGAGTCAGTGACTGATGTTCACCCCAAAGAGAAAAATTTAACAATGATCTTTAACAGATCTGAAGTCAGATTCTCAATGTATTCTGTGTGTGTTAAATCAGCACCAATTCAGTGGGTGACAAAGAGGATGATGATGATGATGATGATGAGGAGGAGGAGGAGGAGGAGAAGGAGGAGGAGGAAAATGACAATGACAACAGTGAAGACTATGACGGCAATGATCATGAAAGTAAAGTGGAACTTTTGAAATCGCCCTCACAGTCCGGCTCACACATCTATACGGCCATTTATGATTTCAAAGCACAGCAGGAAGGGGATCTGTCTGTGAAGGTGACGCTGTCATTTTTTTTAAGTCAAAGTGTGCTTTTTGAACTTTCTGCAAAATTCCACTTTTGCTTTAAAGACATAATGTAATGCATCATCATTTGGATACTGTTTTTAGAAGGGCGATGTATTGAGGATCATCAAGATGTCAGCAGATGACTGGTGGCTCGCTCAGGATAGTGAAGGCAACAGAGGGGTGGTTCCAAAAAACCATCTGAAGGTAAACAAACTTCATATCAGGGAACTCTGCCAAAGTGGCA
Organism: Takifugu rubripes; assembly: GCF_901000725.2. Classification (NCBI taxonomy): domain Eukaryota; kingdom Metazoa; phylum Chordata; class Actinopteri; order Tetraodontiformes; family Tetraodontidae; genus Takifugu; species Takifugu rubripes. Next base: position 6,615,496 of record NC_042288.1, read on the forward strand.
TAAGAGGGCATTTCTTGAAATATTTTATTTTATTACAGTCTCCACAATGTGATACATCCTTTATCTCAACAAAAGTCAAAGTAAAATTCACCTTTATGTAAAATAGATGTGTTCGTACATCAATGTTTGGTCTGAACGCTATTTTTTTCTGATATTATCCTTATTTATGGTTTTGGTGTGAATGTTTCCTTTTTTGCCTTGGTCATATGTGAGTAAATTCCACTTGGCTCATTGAAATATCACAGTATTAAATCAGCAGTGGTTTCTCTTATAGTTAAAGCTTTCATTTGCTTTCAGTTTGGCTCAGCAGTATGTAGTGAGGATGATGAGAATGATGATGACTATGATGAAGAAGATGAGTCAGAAGAAGACGATGAGCAATACAATGAAGAACTTTCTGAAGATGGAGAGAAAGAGAGGTTTAGCATAAAAACTAGTTTCTACATTTTCCTCACCCAATTTTTTAGTTTAGATTAATACAGAAAATCAATTATTGGTCATTTTAATTGAAAGTTTCTTTTTTTTCCTGCAGCAAAGCATCCAACTGGGCTACTGTCAGAAAAGCCTTGACTGAGGTAACAGCAGCAAAGTTTACCATCAGCCAAATGCCAGTTTCATCATCATAGTTATGGTTTTCACTCTACGTGTGTGTCTGTGTGACAGATTGATGCAACAGATGTGCTGTCTGCCATGGGAGCCATACCTCCTGGATTTAGAGCATCAACCCTCAATAAACTGCTTGTAGAAGGAGGTCATTTCACACACCTACCTCAGCTGTATAACTTTTATTTTAATTTTTTTATATTGCACATATTTTATAGAATTTTGTAGAAGATTTGCAAATTAGTAATGCGCATAGTGTTCAACATTATTGTAAAACAACTGCTGAATGCCAACCATTTAAAATATTTTATACTTTATTTTCTAGGAGTATCATATAGAGGAAGCCACTATATTCAGCCTGAACTCAGCCAATCGAAGCTCTCCTTTAATGACCTCTTCCTGGAGCCAGATACTGGCATGGTGAGACCGTGTGACAATTTGCAAACACTGCCGAGGATGCGTTATCACCACATATCACCACATATCATCTCGTGTCATCACTTGTCATCCCGTATCATCCCATCTCCCAGGTACGTGCTCGGGAAGTCTACATGTGTGTTTGCTTCTCACTCTGGAGCTGCAGGATGATTCCCACTCCAGGAGTTGGGCTTCAGGTCCTCAGCAGGCATATCCGCCTCTGTGCCTCTGATGGAGCTCGGGTACTTCTACAGCATTTTCCCCATGATTTAATTTTTTTTTAACCTGTCCTAGCATCTTTTTTTTTTTAAAGCAAAGATAATGCAAAGTATCAAATATAATTCTGGTGTTTGCCATATATTACAATGAACTGTGGTTGATCTTCAGGTTTTGAGCAACATCCACACAGTGAGGGCAACCTACAACCCCAAAAGCCCCAAAACCTGGAGTTTTTCTCCGCAGGTAGCATTTGTTGTTTTGTTTTTCCTTTAATTGCCTGTAACTTGGGCATGTCGATCCAAAGATTGAGCTTTAGATTTAATTAAAATCTGAACCCCGGCATGTTTCCATCAGACGACAGGTATCCTACCAACTCTGCTTAACGGACACTGTTTTCTCCGCTGCAACGCCGCATCTCCTGAACTCGGTATTCTTTTTGAGCTGGGAGTCACTTTCATAAGGAATGTAAGGACAAAAACATGTGGTGGCTGTTGGTGTGCAGAACGTAGAGCTAAAGATTAAATTAAAGAACCTCACAGAATAATGCTGAACATTTACTCTCAGTCTACAGGTGAGAGAGGAGAACTGAGCTGTGGCTGGGCTTTCCTGAAACTATCTGATGGCTCTGGAAATCCACTCCCAAACAGGTGTACACACAGTAACACATCACTTTAGCTGTTGGGTTTGTGTGAATTTTGAAAAAATATTTAATTCTCCTCTGACTGTTTAAAACTCCCAATCGGTGTCTTTGTGTATACGTGTGTGTCTGAAGGACCTATGAGCTTCAGGTGAATGGTGGCACTCCCTATGAGAAATATGTAACAGTTGAGGCATCAATGGCGAAAGGATGTAAGCACACACAACCGAGATCAGCACAGTCCAGACTCAACCCTGTAAAATGAAGTGACTTTATTGTATTTGAGTGCATCTATACTGTATGAATAGTGTTATTTTTGTCATTTTATCAACATCTTTTTGTTTCAGCTCCAACGGGCGTGTTCAAGCAGATCTTTCAAGCCAGCCGGCAGCCCAAGCTCATCGTCAAGTTGAAATCAGCAAACAGCCAGATCAGAACGCAGCTGAGGTGAGAGTGTTTCCACCCTGTTGTGTTATAAAGCAGGTTAAGTCTGTTGTCACATTCAACTCTCAGGTTTTGCAGCAACGCAATACAGTGATCTAAAAAGGTAAAAATGATATATGGATGTTTGACTTCAACCAATAACAGCCTGTTCTGCTCTTCAGTCTGCTTCCAGACACTCTGCTGCACTGCGTGGGCTGTGTTCACCTTCTGGTTCTACACAGGCAGCTGCTAGCTGACACACTCCTGGTGGAACGACCGACCATGCAGACTGCCGGTAACTCCCCCTAAGAACGCACAGGCACACATTAATGTACACATTGTACATGTTGTATCGGTAGTTTGAGAATAAATGTCTCTGTTTTTTAGATCTTCTGAGCAATCCAGTACTTTCCACATTCCCTCTGTTGTTGGACCAGCCAGATTTACTGGACGCACTCAGGGTCAGATTCAAGCAGATTTAGCTTCCCTTGATTTCTTATATTACCCAGATTTATTCATGCAATATCTGGAGAGCGTATGCTTTCTCTGTGTTGCCTACACTGAATTACCAAATGAGGTCTCATGGACAAACTTTCAGCTCTCACACAACCAGGTCTAAATTTGGTGTAGTGAAGGTTTAATAAAAATTATTCCGGAAGAAGCTGAGGTTTTGCACTGAATTTAAACGTGTTTTCTTTCAGAGTGCTTGGCTTGATGCTGAGATCAAGATGAGCAGATCCCAGAAGGTCAGTTTAAGAATGTAATACAGAAATAAACCGGTAGAGGGTGCTGCATGCATTAACAACTCATAGTGAAAGGCGCTTCATGGAATGTAATTACTGTACTTGTCACCACAGATTCTTCGTGTTTTTATATATGATATTTTTCTTTTCTGTGGGTTTCCAGAAAGACTTTTACTTTTTGAAGAAGGAGTTCATTGAAGTCTACATGTCCTCAGTCTATTTCCTCCTCCACTCGCCGGCTTTGCCCGCTCATCACTGGGCAGACTTGCACTCAGAAGAGCAGCGAGCCAGAGTCATCTACGAAACCCTGGACTCTCTCAAACACAACCAGCACGCCAGCAGCCATTCAGCAGGCCTGGAGGTCTACGTAGACCCTGCACATCAGCACCTGGCTTTTGATGTTTCAGAGCTAACCTTTGACTTCCTCAGTGTGGCACAATGACACATGCGATGGCTTTAGCTCTAAAGTGAATTTTAATGAGATTGTAAATGTGCCAAGCAGTACTTTAGCAGTGCCTCAAGTGCCTCAAGGAGGGTGAGAATCGACTAAAATGCAGTGACTCTTTACACTTCCAAGACTGATTAAAAACAAAATAATTAAAATGTTCATGCTATGATGGTATCACCAACAGTTTGATTTCCCAGACATTTCTGCCCTCAGGAAAGATGCATATATCAGATTAATCTTTATCTGCACTCATGTTGACTCTGATATTATTGTACTATCGATACTGACTGCTGAATGAATTCACAGTTAAAGAGAGAACCTTTACTGATAAATACTATTTCACCTCATTTATTGGTCACCGAGCTGCCATCTCCACCCCTTAGTTCAACATCAGACGTGCGTGTGGACGCGTGTGCGTCAGAGATCCAGAAGAACAAGGGTTAATTATTAGGCCGCCCCCGGCTTTTTATAGCCTGTTATAAAAGGACAAATGCATTGAGAGATTTGTAGTGTGTTTGTGTGAACAGTGGCTGAACAGACACAGACGCAGACACACACACAAACGCACAATTTTTGTGTGTGTGTATAATATATATTAAAAAAATTTGTCTTCTTTTTTGTCTGTAATTGACTAACTGGATGATTGGCTTCTTCAAACAGCAGTGCAATTTGTTTCTGTATAGCCCATTTATTTAAGATAATTACCTTTAACCTTTTTTAACAATTGAAAAATCTCAAGATTTCATACGCAGAGTTTCAGCTGTGTAAGCGTGTACGGTCTTTAGCACCTTGTTAGCTCAGGAATAACCTGTATTTCCACATTCCAAAACTGTTGTCATGGCAATGTTGCCTGTATTGTCTAGAGAGCATTGTTGAATGATGAGAAAGATGGAATAATCATAAAGGTAGAATTATTGGAATATCTTAATCAAACATGTGAACCAAAAAAGGCAACATTGCCTGTAAAACAACAGCTTCTAGAGCTTCAATCACAAATACACAAAGTTCTGGAACAGATTTCCTAATTTTGCATCAAAATCCTCTTTTCTTAAGACTTGTAATTCCTTATTAGTTGATAACAGTGAAAATCAGCCACACCCATTTTTAAACATTTTTGTTCAAGCAGGAAATAAATACTATAGGAATGATTCTGTAATTCAATTTGATCAAAGAAGCTTTGATCAGGTGAAAAATGCCAATCATAAAAACCAAAAACACATCTGAGAATACTGATTGGCAACTGTGATGGCAACAAATTTGGGTAATTTAATAAAAAGGGTTAGTTAAAGACTAACAGATCTGGTGGTGGAAAGTCCAGGGGAGCTGTAAAATGTAAAATTCCCCATGAAAGATGATCCAGTTGGGAATGAGAGTATTTTCCTCTTGTTATTTGAAGGAATGGACACCAGTAGAGGTCAAGAAATTGACAGATTCCACAAATTACCATGAAAGCATTCTTTAATGGAACATATCAACATACATCTGTTGCCTGTATACAAGAATGTAATCACACTCCTGTTTCAGACATGCAGGAAAAGCATTGGCTGTGTGAAACAATTAGTGTGTTGAGTTCGTTCAAAATTGGAACTCAGAAATTCAGCATCACGGATCACTGAAGCAAAGGAAAAGCTCTGAGAAAGCCAGAAGGTGGTTGGTTCAAGCTTAAGTTGCCTTTAATGGCACCTGGTTCACTTCAAGGTCAGAGCTCATGTTGGAGATCTGCAGTTCAACACAGCCACACACACACCCACACATTCCTCACCGTTCTATGTGCTTCGCTGTTGGGAGACAATTGAAATGGACAAATAAAAAATGGCCGAGGTTACCATGGACGTGCCTGTGTGGAGGGTTTTAGCCTGTAACCAGATCCTTCACAGGGAGTTAGTTCAGGGCGTGTGTCCTTTAAAACCGGTTTGTTGACTGAGCGACGAGTTTATCTGAGGGAGAGGTTTGGGAAGATTAATGCACTGCGTGGATAGTTAGAGAGAGATCTGAAAGGTGGTGCCCTACATGAACTCTTCATTTACCTGATATTTTAATATTTGAAAGGGCAGTATCTTCACTAAGAAACAGCTCAAACCTCTTGTTGAACAACATCAAACATTTCTTCTACCAGCTCTTTTCACCTGCTCAGTTGCAGAGGCCGACCTGAACCTGCCCAAAGGTCGCTCTGATACGTTCGGCAGACCAACTTTACTCATCCGCAGCCCCAACTAACACCAGGTTTTACACTAAAGGTGGCATCAGAGGGGATTCAAGAGCAAGTTTATTACCTCACAGCAACTTAGCCGAATGTGTGAAAAAACACAAGAAGCATGAACATGAGAAGGCAGACACTAAGCAGCAAACTGGAACCTAACCAAGGTTCTACCACTCTAGGAACTTCCAGCCGGAAAGTTTAAAGTGACTGCCTGCAAAAAGCGCTGTGGGAAGGAATGCCAGGCTTCTCTGCTAACATCCCTGCCACAAACCACTGCTGACAGAGCAAATCTCTCCATCCTCCCAAAGGTTAATGTTTTCCCAGGAGGAG